>NW_021835466.1:2500-17500 GCF_006345805.1 Octopus sinensis | reverse complement strand
GAGGATATTAATTTCATTAAATTCTTCCTCAAAATTTTGAAATAATATTTATTCAAACAAGCCATGGCAGAACTCACATATTTCATTACATATTGCTTCCAAATTTTGGCACAATGCCAGCAGGTTTGGGGGAGGGGCAAAGTCGAATAAATCGAACCTATCGCTCAACTACTTCTTATTTCATCGAACTTGGAAGGACGAAAGGCAAAGTCGATCTTGGCGGAATTTGAACTCAAAACGTGAAGACGGACGAAATGCCGCAAATCATTTTCCCTATCGTGCTAACCATTCTACCAGCTCGCTAAAAACAATTATTCTAAATATTCTTTTTTACCCCACCATCGTTTGACAACCGATGATGTTGTGTTTATGTCACAACAACCGATGATATTGTGTTTATGTCAACGTATCTTATCATTTTGGCGAAAGAGACCTGTAAAATAAATACCAGGATTACAAGTCCTAAGGTCCATTTCTTCAATTAAAAAACGCTTGAAGGCGGTTCTCTTGTATTGCCGCAGTCAAATGACAGAATCAAGTAAATGAATAGATATATGTATGTATACACCCATACACACACTCACATATGTATACATATATATACATAAAGATAGAGAGAGAGATGTACACACATACACTCATATATACATACATACATATATATATATATATATATATATATATATATGTAACAGGCATTTTCAGTTTCCGTCATTTAGAAAATTTTGTTCGGCCTCTACATATAGTAAAAGACATTTATCCAAGTGGGACTCTAGGCCAGGACTTATGTTTGGAAAGAAAAAAGTTTTACTACACATCTTCGCCTGCATAGATATAACAAATGACAATTTTTTTTTAAAACGTTAGAGCAATTAAAGTGAAATTATATGTATAATTATAATGAGGACTTAAAACGAAAATTTCATAGCCTCTTTGTTGAGAAAAAACGCTAAATCGTCTTACCACCTTAGAAGCCACAATTGTTGAATAAGAAGCATCATGCCACTGGGTGAATCCAGAAATTAACAAATCCATTGCTATCTATTTTTAAAAAATAATTTGCGTTGGCTTCTTCCCTCGAATTCAACAAATGTGTTTGTGACTTCTTTAGTGGTGAGACGGTTTACTGTCTATTTCTCAGCATATAGACGATGAAAATTTCTTTCTATGCACTCATTATATATATATATATATATATATATATATGTGTGTGTGTGTGTGTGTGTGTGTGTGTGTGTGTGTGTGTGTGTATGTGAGTCTTAGTGTGTGTGTGTATGTGAGTCTGTGTGTGTGTGAGTGTTCACTAGTTTTATCATTTAGTCTTAGTTTTACAACTTGTCCGAAGTGTGTCACTTACTGTGCCTATCTGTGATCGAAGTTGTTTTGTTTTCCGGATGACTCTTGTGCCCACCTATATCTCAAAAACACGCTGTCATCTTTGATTGTTTTATTTATTTATTTTTTGCATCTTTTTGTTAACCTGAGAAATTTTGTGCTACTTCTATAATGATGAGCTGACAAAGTTTTTCTACGTACACCTGCCGTACACTTGCCGTACACATGTATGTACACACGGTACACGTGCCTATTGTAACGTATGAGTGGAAAATAAAACGCTCCAAAGTTTTAGCCATTGTTCGTCTTTGCTATCACAGTGGTCATTGTGGCCCCGCTCGCCTAGATTTCTACAGGAAGCAGCAACAACAGAACACAAAAACTTTGAAGAGGAATTCCAGTTGTTGAAAAGAATTTGAAAAGTGAATTTATTCCAGTGATTCTTCAGAATGTCATAAGGCTTATAATGGCAATTTCGAAACAGAAAGGACATTGACTTAGACAGCCATGACACTTGGAGCAAATTATGTAAAACAATGCATTGTGAAAGACACTTTAGTTGTTCTTGAAGATCAAGGAAAAAAAATAAAACACTCGTTGAAGAGATTCCGAGGCTCATAATGCTTTTTATGAAATACAAGATGAAGATGAGGTTGACGAAAGTGAAAAGTATTTCTACAGTGTGCAAAACGACTATGTGAATATTTTATAAGCGATAAAATATGTATTTAAAGATATAAAGCCCAACAATTTAGAAAGTATGGTTGAGGAACCTTATGTTGAAATAAATGATTTACATAGGCGCAGGAGTGGCTGTGTGGTAAGTAGCTTGTTTACCAACCACATGGTTCCGGGTTCAGTCCCACTGTGTAGCACCTTGAGCAAGTGTCTTCTACTATAGCCTCGGGCCGACCAAAGCCTTGTGAGTGGATTTGGTAGACGGAAACTGAAAAGAAGCCCGTCGTATATATGTATATATGTATGTGTGTGTTTGTGTGTCTGTGTTTGTCCCCTTAGCATTGCTTGACAACCAATGCTGGTGTGTTTATGTCCCCGTTATTTAGTGGTCCGGCAAAAGAGACCGATAGAATAAGTACTTACAAGCTCATAAATGCCAAAAGTTGGGTTGTAAACTTTCAAGTGAGATCCGCTCTGTATCACACATTTATTGAATCGTTTCATCTCAACGTTGATTCGATTTGTGCAGAAAATAATTTCAATGTAACGCGTTTAATTCATTATACACAAGGTTCTGCGAGAGAGGCTATTAGGGGCTGTCTCTTAATTGGTGGTGTGGTAGGATATCAACAAGCACTCGGTATTCTTGAAAAAATTAGTTTTTGGCAATTCCCACTTCGTAGCCGTTTTATTCCTCAATTTTCTGAAAAAATAAACCACTGAAAGCCACACATGTGTCGCAGAAACTAGGGGACAATCCGCAAAATTCATTCTAAGATGATTTTCATAAAGCTAAGCCTGCCCCAAGGAGTGAATTTACAATTCTAACATTTTGAACATTGTTAGCCGTTTACAATCTTATTTAAAATTTTAGTAGAAGAAACGTGCTCTAGAATATAAATGTTTCAAGGGAGATTATCGCAAATTCAATCTTCCGGTAGAGCTCGCTGCTAAACCTGCTTCAGATGTGAATGAGCCAGTCTATGGTAAAATGGTAAGATAGAAACATCACGATCATGCATCAAAGATTGGTACTACTACAAGCGAGTCACAGAGACATTTACGCCATACTAGTTCTTATGCGCATCCAAAACCAGCGCGTGTGTTCTCTAATGAAAACCATCGATTGTTGCATTGCCAAATGTTTCAGAGAATGACACCTAAAGACCGATTAAGCCTTGTCATGGAACGCAATTTGTGTCAAAATTACCTTCCATCCAGTCGCGATACTGAATCATGTAGGAATCTGTCTGTAGTGTGGCAGGTTGTGGTAAAAAAAAAAGAAAACGCACCATGTACATTCATGAAAACGAATATGCACTAAGTTAGTATGGTAGTGTTTCAAATGCTAATATATCTGCTAGTACTATTCAGTTACACGCACGCCAATTGTACGAATTAGAGAGAATAACGGTATGAAAGTGTTTGTCTTGCTTGGTACAGGATCAATTAATTCCTTCTGTACAAGTAATTTAGCAAAACGATTGCCTTTGCAGGATGAATCTGTATCATATCTTTTCAATATATTGAACAAGTCTACATCTGCTGAGTCAGAAATGGTCAGTTTATGTTTGTGTACTGAAGATGATAATAGTTTAGAGATTTCTGGTGTATAAGTGGTTGATGAAATCTCAGCAAAAACAGCACAGATAAATTTGAGCAAACATGAACACCTGTTCATATCAGCTTGCCATATTTTGATAGTGAATGCTAAGTATATCTGTTCCTAAATCAAAATCATGCGGAAGCCTTTATACCATTAGAAGTACGTAAGGGTAAGAAAGGTGAACCCTTTGCAATTAGGAAAATCTTCGGTTGGTGCAGCAATGGTTAGTCATCGGTTAAACAATTTAGTCGTCAAGTCATATCTACATTTGTTACTATGTCACCCTGTGTAGTTGCAAATAACATACATGTATGATGGAAATTGGAAAACGAACGAATTCATGAAGTTGGTTGATTGCAAGATAATCATTCAGTAATTGAATTATGGGATAGGGAATGTTTGAAAGTGGATGGTCATTATAAGTTACTAATTCCCAAGAAAGATAGGGATGAAACATTGCCAAATAATTATGTAGTAGTTAATTAAGGAAACATGAAAGGCAAGATCTTGTTCAAAGATACGATTTAGAAATGAACAAGTTAGTTAGCAATTGATATGCTGAGGTCGTTCCCTACAGGGAAAATTCATAGTGTTGAACCTATATTGTATCATCTTCATCATGCTAGCATTTCTGATTTTAAAAAAACCCGGACAAAGTACGCATTTTATTTGATTGTGCAGCAAAACATCGAGGCATATCTCTCAATAAACGTTGTAGGCACGATCGTGACCTAATTAGTAATTGTTTGCATGTATTATTGAGATTTAGACAGCATTTCTATTCCATTCTGGCAGATATTGAATGCATGTGTCATTAAGTCAAAACTACACTGGAAAATAGAGATGCTTTGAGGTTTTGTGGTATCAATGTGGTGATGTATCAATCAAACAAACCCGTCCTATATATAAGACGGGCTTGTTTCAGTTTCTATCAATAATATCCACTCAAACTGGGCTAGTTTGCCTGATATTGTATTAAATGACACTTGCCCGTGTTTCCACGCATTGAACTACACCAGAAGCCATCTGTTTTGGAAACAAGCTTCGTTCCAACACAGCTACGTCTCTGTGTGTGTGCGTGCTTTTGCTTTTGTTTCCGACAGTGTGTCTATGTGTGTGAGTTTGTGAGGAGTTCACTGTGTTTGTATTTGTAATCAAAGGAAACCAGAACAGGATATTAAGCTATGCAACCAACAAGAGCAATCAAAGCTGATTCATAGCAATTCCGACAGAATGAGAAATAGAATAGGAGAAATATATTTAGAAAGTCTGTTCTGTCGTAGTATATACGAAACGAAGACAGAAATTCACCAGCTGAAATTTCAGTGGAACGACAATGAAATCGGCGCTGACTGTGACATCTATGCCATTCATCGTGACACAGACATGCAATCCACGGTATCTTTTATTGATTCCTATAACCGCGTTGTTCAATAGAATTCTAACGACCCAACATGAGGGCCGATTCGTGGAGATTGAGTTGTAAGAATGTATTGTAAATTCTCCATCAAATCTCATTCTATCGTTTTGAAAATGGAAGGACATATTAAATAATGTTATATTGGATGTATTATACAATCAGAAAAAAGAAGGAAAATTCATAGCGACAAGTATTTGTGTTATAGGTCACGTCGAACTAGCGGGATCTTGGTCTAAAAAATAACGACAGCTTAGTGATATAATGACGATCTTGTTTGTGATTTTAATGCTTTAGTTTGAAGTTTGTATTGTGTTGAGATGAAAATACAAGGATAAATGTAGAAAATGAATTAAAAAAAAACAACAAAAAGGAAATCGAAAGGTAATGTTCAAGTAACGTCATGTTCCTTAGTTATAAGCACCACGATATATATAGTAATGACCTCAAGGACATCAAGTTGAATCGAACTCAAGAAGATATATTTGTTTCAAAATTTACCTGAAAACAACAAGGATAAAGACATTAATTGAATTAAGATAAAAACAAAACAAAAAGGAAATGAAAATATAGAGGTGATATAGCATCAGGGTATTATACATTATTAAGCCCAATGATAAAATGTGAATGACATCAATGATATCAAAAATATCGAAATCAACATGACATATGTGTTTCAACATTGAAGCGCTGTTATCAAAGATACAAAGCTTCGATATTGTTTTGCTATCCTTTCTTCGATACGACCAGGAAATATTTATGATTATGCGGTGATTATTAATTCATAGAGCAAGCTAATGAGTATATGGTGGGTACGAAGTCATCGCGATAAAATCATATCTCTTCGTTCTGAACGATGTCAGCGATAAAGTAATTAGCGCATTAAAGCAATTAAGACTATTCCACAAGTACACCTAAATCTATATACATGCAGTTATACAAACACATAGAAACATACACAGTTATATATATATACAGTTATATAAATAAATATATATATATATATATATATATGAATATATATATATATATGAATATATATATACATATATATATATGTATTTAAATATACGTATGTATGTATGGACCTATACATATATGTATATATATATAAACCCATACATGTATTTACATATGGTGGATGTATATGTAGCCGTGTGTCGATCTATCTTATACATGCTAGGGTGAGTGTGTAGTTGTGGATGCAACGGCTTTTTATATGATTGATTAAATATTTCATTAGAAATTACGCCATTACTAACCGGTCGGAATAATGGCTATCAATTCAAATCAGATATTATGGCCCATTCGTGCAAATGTCTTTACTTCACTTCAGATTGAAGTACGCCACACTTTTAGGACAGAGACTTTATACATACACACGTGTCTATATACATATACAGACAGACACATGCAAATATATGTATATATACATATTTATATATCTTTCAATCTTTTACTTGTTTCAGTCATTTGACTGCGGCCATGCTGGAGCACCACCTTTAGTCGAGCAAATCGACCCCGGGACTTATTCTTTGTAAGCCCAGTACTTATTCTATCGGTGTCTTTTGCCGAGCCGCTAAGTGACGGGGACATAAACACACCAGCATCAGTTGTCAAGCAATGCCAGGGGGACAAACACAGACACACAAACAAACATACATATACATATATATACATATATACGACAGGCTTCTTTCAGTTTCCGTCTACCAAATCCACTCACAAGGCATTGGTCGGCCCGGGGCTATAGCAGAAGACACTTTCCCAAGATGCCACGTAGTGGGACTGAACCCGGAACCATGTGGCTGGTTAGCAAGCTACTTACCACACAGCCACTCACATACATATACATACAAACACACATACACACACACATATATAGTTGCAGGTGTGGCTGTGCGGTAAGAAACTCGCTTACTAACATCATGGTTTCAGGTTCAGTACCTCTGCGTGATGTCTTGGGCAAGTGTCTACTATTATAAACTCGAGCTACCTAAAGAATTGTGATTGGATTTGTTAGACGGAAACTAAAAGAAGCCCGTCGTATATACATATATGCTTGTATGTCTTTGTGTCTGTGTTTGTCCCGTCCCCATCACTTGACAACCGCTGTTAGTGTGTATGCGTCCCCATAACTTAGGGATTCGGCAAACGACACCGATAAGGTTGATTTGAAGACGAAAGGTGGTGCATCAGCATGGCAGCAGTCAATCATCTGAAAAAATAGAACAAAAGAATACATATATTCGTATATGCACATAAAACCAACGACTATATATATATATATACATACATACATATATATAATATATATATATATATATATATATATATATATATATATATATATAATGATAAATATCGACTTCCCTTTGCAAATACTGACAGGACACAGAAGTGTGTCTATGGCCAGCTGGAGGAGTGTGTCCTCCTGGGCTAAAAACTACAGTAGCATCCACCCTTAGGGGTTAGCCATATTGAAATGGCAAAAATACGTCACGTTAATATATATAATATATATATTATATATATATATATATGTATATATTTATATATATATTTATATATATATATATTAAATAATACACAATATTATGTGAAAAGAACACAAATGGGTTTGAATATAACAAACATATATGAATATATATGTATACCTGAACAAATACAAACACACAGAGACATATATATATATATATATATAGTCACATACATACACACATACATACATACATATATATATATATATATATATATATATATATATATATATATATACATATGCATACACGCATTCATATATCTACATATATACATATATATGTAAGGGAGGGAGGTGGATAGATAGGTATATAGACCGATAGCCAGTAAGATAGATAGAGATACATATAAATACAATGAATCTCCTAATATAATATAAGCGTTGTGTTTTTATATATTTGAATATATATATATATATATATATATATATATATATATTATATATATATATATATATATATACTTTATTTAAAGCAGCAGAAAATTCAACAAAACCTGTTACTCTGAGGTTCCCGTTTTCGTTCGTCGGACAGTTTTTGCTAGAATGGGACCGATATGGAAACTCAGAGTAACAGGTTTTGTTGAATTTTCTGCTGCTTGAAATAAAGCATATTTACTCTACCACTGGTATTTCAGTACTCTTTTTACCACCTTGTTTCACATTCATGTGTTTACTCCGGTATATATATATATATATATATATATATATATATATATATATATATATTATATATATATATATATATGCCAAATTCACTGAGTTGGTTAGAGGAAGTTGAAGAGTAGTATAAGTGAAGGGAGTGAAGAGAAAATAGTAGTTTAGTGAAGGACATGACTGACAGGGGGTGAGAGAAAATAATAGAAATGAGAGAAAGAGAGGAAGTGGCGGAGAGAGCGTCGCCTGCAAAGGCCTCTCCTTTCAGAGCGGAAATATTCTGTTTGCATTTTACGTAGACCACTTTCTCTAATATATCGGTTTCAATGTTTATGTGTATATCTACGGTATATAATATTTTTTATTAGTTCACTGATAACTTTAGTTATCAGTAATCCTATAACTTATTTACTGTATACTGTGTTTTTTGGTGGAGGTAAATAATATGCACACCATCCATATTCGGCATTGCCCCAACGATATTCCTAACCGTAAACCCTATCCCTAATCCTAACCCTAAACCCTAACTCTAACCCTAAATCCTAGCCTTAACCCTAACCCTAAACACCAGGTGTGCGTATTCTTTTCTTCACTGTGTTTGTTATCAATTTACAGTTTTTAGTCATTCGTACTCTAATAACTTATTTACGGTATATAGTGTTTGTTTTCCATTTATCGATACTCTTTCTTCTGGTATGGAAAATGGAATAGACTGAAGGCGGCTGTTGGCCAGACATAGACAAAGGCGAAGAACAGCCTGTGTCACTCAGAGGGAAATGAACGCCTGAAGATTAAAAATAAAAGAAAATTTAATGTCAATCACAAGAAAGGAGACAAGAGAGAAGATCACAAGATGCACGATGACAGTCTCGAAGACGTAAAAATGATAAAGGGAACCTCATTACACAAGGACAGATATCCAAAGATAGAGTGCTACACAAAAGCGCCAAGGTGAAACAGAACAACATGCAGCAGAGAGGAGAACAGATCTAAGAAATGGAGCAACACAAAGGCGACGAGATGAAACGGAAGAGCAAGGAGCAGAGAAGAGAGATCTGAGAATGAGAGCATCACAAAGGCGACAAGATGAAGCAGAACAGCAAACAGCAAAGAGGAGAGCATATCTAAGAATGAGAATTTCCTTCAGACTTAGGTCCTCTGTTGTCAGATCCTCAACATCCACATTATGCTAACTTCAAGGAAAATATAAGGTCATATAACTCTGATCTATCTTTCGCAGCTCTGGATACTCACATCATGGATGACCCACAAGGACAAAGTCCATTCTGCTTCAGAGTGCACGGCCATGTTTATCACAGCACTTCGCACGTGCATCCTATTGAGGCAAATTGCACATCCATTGCTGTTTCTTCTGAGCAAGTCATATTTTGTAAAGTACGGACGAAATGCCGCTAAGCATTTCGTCCGGAGTACTAACGATCCCGTCAGTTGTCTGCCTTGATAATAATATTAATTACGATTTCAAATATTGGCACAAGGCCAGTAATTTCGGAGAAGGTGTTAAGTAGATGACATCAATCCTAGTGTTCAACTGGTATTTATTTTATCGACCAGAAAACGATGAAAGTCGAAGTCGATCTCGGCGGGTTCGGAACTTAGAACGTAGAGACAGATGAATTGCTACTAAGCATTTTGTCCGGCGTGCTAGCGATTCTGCCACTTCGCCACCCTGTATAACAATACTCTCTTTTACTCTTTTACTCGTTTCAGTCATTTGACTGCGGCCATGCTAGAGCACCGCCTTTAGTCGAGCAAATCGACCCCAGGATTTATTCTTTGTAAGCCCAGTACTTATTCTATCGGTCTCTTTTTGCCGAACCCCTATGTGACAGTGACCTAAACACACCATCATCGGTTGTCAAATTATGTTGGGAGGACAAACACAGATACACAAACATTTACGCACACAAACACACACACACACACACACACATATATATATATACATATATGTATATATATATCTACATACATACGATTGGCTTCCTTCAGTTTCCGTCTACCAAATCCACTCACAAGGCTTTGGTCGGCTCGAGGCTATAGTAGAAGACATTTGCCCAAGGTGACACGCAGTGTGACTGAACTCGGAGCAATGTGGTTGGTAAACAAATTACTTACCACACAGCCACTCCTGCGCCTATATTATTATTTCTTTCATGCCGCATAGGCGCTCAACAGTTTAGATATAAATATAATATATTCTTCGTAGAGAACTTAAAAAAGATCTCTAATGAAACGAACGATTCGAATGTAGAAGAGCGCGTAAAATACGTATTCAATATTAAATTTGGGGAATTTTAAGATTTATTTCTAATTCCATAATATATAAAAAATTAGGATAAACACATTCATGAAAATAGGATCATCAAGCGTGTGACTGTCTGCTCATGCAACACAGGTGCCATAAGCGATTACTTAAGCATTGTACATCATCTTTTCATGTCTCTTACGTGTGACAGACACTTTTTTTTATACGCAAAATATTTGGACCCTCAAACTCTGACACTTCTTGCAGCGTTTAACGTTTCTATTACTTAAGCCTTATCTGGTGTAAGTCAATGAATGAACTTTACTTCAATGTGTATATCAACATCATTTTCTCTCTTGGATGCTAAGGTCTACGGCCTTACACCATTCAAATTCTAGATGGACTTATTGTCTCCCATGCAATCGCTGGCTTTAGCCAAAATTTGAACCCAACATTGCGCAGTTATAGAAACATAAGAAAAACGTAGAATATTTTTCTACAGAATTCAACGAAATATAAATTTTAAGAAAGAAATTCCCATACTTTTTCCAAGAAGAGTATTTCAAGGACGCTCATTTTCTAATTATTTCTTATATACTTGCCGTCGACACATTTAACTAATTTTCTAACGAAGAGTAGTTTTGGATAGAAGTTATGCGTTGCAGATAATTAACAAGTGATATCCTGCTTTCCCAGAAAACAAAGAATTGATGTAATGTCTGGCGCGGAAAACTGCACCAAGGCAACCATGAAGACAGGAAATTTAATTAAATACATTAATACATTAACATCATATTAGATAACGAAACAAAGATAAGATGTTCAGACGCAACAGAGACACGCTACCACATATGAATTAATAAACTAGTTTGTACACAATCTTCACAAAGAAACTAAAGAATATATAAGGGAAGAAAATTACACGTGCGTTCGATTAATTCGTAAAATAGAATCAAATGCATAGGAATGCATAGAGCCAAAAATTAGATGTTATATAAGATACCGGCAGTACAAGATAGTCCAACACATATTTTATAACTGTAGGCATTATTAAATAACTACGGAGAGGAGACAGAACAATCATACAGCAGACAAGGTTTCAGAGATCATTCTCGGTAACATACCATTTAATATAGAGATATTAGAAAAGAAAAAAAAAAAAGCTCATCGATATAATTGTTAGAAAACACCAAGATGGGAAATCACGTAATCGATGTTTTAGATTCAAAGTATAACAATATATTTCTGAAAAACTTAGAAAATATATATAAAAGTAAAGATCTGGAAAGAGTGATAACTACTAGGCAAGAATAGGAAAGAGAAACAATTCCAATAATAACAAGTACCCTGGCGTAGAAGATTAAGATATATCGTCTAGATAGTATAGTGGAAAACGGTCAGGATGGGACAGGTTTCCAAATCAATGCTTCAACTTCAATGGAACGACAATATATCTTGAAACGGAATGAAGAAGCTATAAAAAATAAAGTATCGAGAGCATTCATAACCGAATTCTGAGATTTGAAACAGACAGAATCTCTAGAATATTAAGTGCCTTGGAAATAATAATAGAAAGAAAAAAAAAAGATGAATATGAAGATATAACAAAAAGGCCAAGATTTAAATTACCAGCTTAGAGAAAATAGCACGACTAGACACAACTCATATATTAGGTAGATATATAAAAAAGTGTTATATTAATATGACATTGCTTAGAACATGCCAGTTCTCACTGACAGACAAATAAAGACTGCTGTTTTTGATCTTTTTTTAGTCATTTGTTATAACAGAACCATTAAACTCAAAATATTATTTAATACATAATGGAATCACAGCGAATAGTGCGAAGTATATAAGCAACAGTAGAGGAGAATATCATTCCTATATGTATGTCTACATTTATATATATCGCTATACACCATACACAGATATCTATATGCATTTACATATATATATATATATATATATGTGTGTGTGTGTGTGTGTGTGTGTGTGTAAAGGGATACATAAACTGAACAAGAGAACGGTACATGCATATATATATATATATATATATATATATATATATATATATATATATATATATACACGTATATGACTACAAAGCGAAATAGAAATAAAATTTTGAAGTTGATAAGAAAATAAAGAAATATTCCAGTAAAAATAGATGCATCTGGAACAGTAAAAATAGGAATAGATTTTATATTAAGACGAGGTATGAAAATAAAAATATTGTCTGTTAAAAATACATATGATTTGCATTAAAATGTGTGCGAAGGGAAAATGTTTATTTAAAAATAATATGGCCAAGTTTATATTCTTGTATTCTTGCGGTGGTTTAATACCCTGAAATTTGTCACGTCACAGAAGTTCATTATTGGGACATAGTTGTTTACACTGTAGGACAGACTGTATTCAAGTACAAAATATTTAGAATATTTACGAATACATTGTCACAAGGTTACCATTTCCTTTTTCTCTTACCTGCTTTCTGTTTTAGTCGTTGGATTGCGGCCATGTTGAGGTACCACCTTCACGAAACTTATAGTTCGATGATTCGAACCCCAGTTTTTTTTGTTTCTTCTGTGTAATCCTGGTACTTATTCTGTCAGCGATTTTGCCGAACTGCTAGGTTAGAGGGACGTAAATAATTCAACACTGCGGTTCAAGAAGTGGTGGTGAACAACCACAACTACAAAGACACACACACACACACACACACACGCACAAAGACACACAGACACACAGACACAAACACATACGTTAGTGTGAATACGCCATCTAAAAGATAGCATATTTAACATTGGATTGATATCATGTCAACTTATATATACTCTCTTTTACTTGTTTCAGTCATTTGACTGCGGCCATGCTGGAGCACCGCCTTTTAGTCGAGCAAATCGACCCCGGGACTTATTCTTTTGTAAGCCCAGTACTTATTCTATCGGTCTCTTTTTTGCCGAACCGCTAAGTGACGGGGACGTAAACACACCAGCATCGGTTGTCAAGCGATTTGGGGGGGACAAACACACACGCACACACAAACACACATATACATATATACGACGGGCTTCTTTCAGTTTCCGTCTACCAAATCCACTCACAAGGCATTGGTCGGCCCGGGGCTGTAGCAGAAGACACTTGCCCAAGATGCCACGCATTGAGACTGAACCCAGAACCATGTGGTTGGTTAGCAAGCTACTTACCACACAGCCACTCCTGCGCCTATATCTATAGTGTGCATGCATATGTATATACATAGTGTGCATATGGAAAGTATGCTGGAAATAGATGCCACTATATCTATAGTGTGCATGCATATGTATATACATAGTGTGCATATGGAAAGTATGCTGGAAATAGATGCAACATGAATGGTGTCCTGCCAACAATGATGGGGAATTTAAAACACAGCTATGAGATGAAATGCAATTATGTTAAAATAACTTGCATTTAAAAGCAATAAAACATTACTCCCTGGACTTTGCCGATGAATTCTAATAATCACACACACGCACACATACAGTTACACATATATATATAAATCTCTCTCTCTCTCCATTTTTTATTCATATTATTCAAAATATTCAACGTAAACACGAAGTTTCAACCTTTATAAACAAGGTGTTACAACATCTTTACTTGTGAGATTTTTGCTGCCCTGGTAACTATTTATTATTTTTTCCGTGTTAGTGTTAACAAGGTAAAATACACTCATCTATTTATATATATATATATATATATTATATATATATATATATATATATAGATAGATAGATAGATAGATAGATAGATAGATAGATAGATAATTATAATAAGGGATTTTTGTGCAACAAATTGCTTAAACCACGTACCGAAAATATTAGAAATAGCAGTCAAAGTAGTAGTCCTTTGACTGCTATTTCTAATATTTTCGGTATGTGGCTTAAGCAACTTGTTGCACAAAAACCCTTTATTATAATTATATAAATTTGTACCGAATATGGCCCTTTCCATACCGAAATTACTACTAGGTGAAATTTATTGATTTTTATTAATTTAATTATATTTAACCCTTTATCTGTATATAGATAGATAGATAGATAAATGCATACATATATATATTGATAAAAATAGTGACAACAAAGGAATGAAAGAGACCTCGATATTATGTAAATAGAGGAATTTTTCTGTAAATGTGATATGTGACAATTATTATATAGCCATGATAAAACTCCGAGTTTCTAATGTCGGGGTGGAAATCCACACCGCCATTTCTTCAGTTATCCGGCCATCGGAAAAATGCTAATATATATATATATATGTACATACACACGCACGCACGAACACACGCTACGTTGCATTTTTGATTTCAGTTATTATTTGTTACTAAGCATAGTATCATCGTAAATCCACTTCACATATTTACACTTATGTGTTTTCGAAAATTGAGCCCATCTTATTCGCATCATTGTCACCCATTTGAGGTGAATTAAACGAAATAAATATATTCGTTATTT
>NW_021835465.1:65000-70592 GCF_006345805.1 Octopus sinensis | reverse complement strand
GTTACACATGGTGAAAGGCGGAAGTTTACGATAACAAGAGCAAAGTAGGTTTTTAAAGCCAAAGAGTGGAGACAAGGTTGGTAACGCAACAGAGTGTGTGTATGTGTGAGTGCGTGCGTGTGCGTGTGTGTATGTGTGTGTGTGAGGCGAGATAAAAAACAAAAAATATATGTATGTGTTAGTGTGTGCGTCTGTGTGTAGGCGTGTGGAGGTATGGCGAGGACAGTGGTAGGCAAGCAGACAGTGGTCAGTAATAAGAAAAAGAAGGAAAGAGGAAGGGAGGGAGGAGAAGGGTGGGGGCGTATGTAGCGTGCCAGCGTGTGTTGAGTAGTAGTGTGTGTGGTGTGTCCAGTGTCGTGGTAGTATTAATGGCGAGTAGATTGAATGTGTGTTAGAGTAATTATAATATTTAAGCAATGTGTGTATATATGTGCGCGTGTGTGTAACAAAAAAAGGGGGGTTTAAGAAAAAGGATACAGCTGAGGGGAAGATGGAATAGTGGTCCCGCGGAAGACGGGCGTGGGAAAACCCAACGACAAGCGACGGTCCCAGGAACGAGTGGGGAGTCCTCGTCGGGTCCAAGAGCGAGGTGCATGCGGCGCGTATGCGTGCGCGAACCGGCGCAAGCGCGTGTGTGCGCGCGCCTGCGAGTATGCGCGTAAGTATGTATGTGTGTGGATGTGTGAGTGTGTCTGTGTGTATGTCTGGGTGTCAGTGTGTCCGATGAATGTATATGAGTATGTGTGTATATATGTGTGTGCATAGATGTATGTCCGTGTGTGTGTGTGTATGTGTATGCTACACATCGCTGGTCACAATGCGCTTAGCATTGTTTTAGCCTTCAAATAACACCACTACGCTGGCTAAGCGAGCAGGCCAATAGAAGAAAGAGTGAGAGAAAGTTGTGGCGAAAGAGTACAGCAGGGATCGCCACCACCCCTTGCCAGAGCCTCGTGGAGCTTTTAGGTGTTTTCGCTCAATAAACACTCGCAATGCCCGATGTGGGAATCGAAACCGCGATCCTACGACCGCGAGTCCGCTGCCCTAACCACTGGGCCATTACGCCTCCACACATATGTGTGTGTGTGTGTGTGTGTGTGTGTGTGTGTGTGTGTGTGTAGTCCATTAGTTAATGTTGATTACAAATACCAATTAATTAAATACAGTATGATGAAACTGCTGTGTTATACATAAACCACTGCAGTCACCGGAACTGGTCTGCCAATAGCGATAGGTCTGGTAACAGTTGTTTACTGATAGCGTGTCATCAGAATTGTAATATTTGAGTGGTCTGTGTCATCAGTATGTGGAAACTTGTGCTAGTTTGTGTCACATGAATTAATAAATTAATTATGTCATATGTCAACAGAATCGGTAACTAATTGATGATATATGCCAAGAGAATCCTTAAGCTAGCGACAGTGTGTTTCACTAAATTTGATGGATTAGGTTTGGTTTCTGCCACTGTGGTGGCGGCGGTGGAGGTGGTCAGCTCAGATCCCTTTCGACAGTCTCAGCTGGCCATGCACCAACACCTGTATACGCAGGCACGGCTGGTTTTCAAGGAAAACTGGCCGTTGTCAATGAAGTATGCCCTCCCCACACAACTGATATTGTCCTCAGGGAAAAGGGCACCGACTTTGAGGATGGTACAACTAGGTACTAGCGTCACTGCAGTTAGTGATCTAAGACTTCCACTTATCCGCTGCCCTCGATCGCTACTTTGTATTGACCCCGGATGAAGGAAAGGCAAAGATGACTTCGATGAGATTTGAACACGAAGTACAGAGACTCAGGACAAACACCATGTGGCATTTCTTATCCAACGCTCTAGTGACTCTACCATAAGCTGTTGCTCCCCATTGAGCGAATACGTAAACAGAATTAGTTATCCAGAGGAGGTCTGAGGCACCAGAATCAATAGGATAATGGTATGGAGATGATGATTTGTGCTGCAAAATCTGAGGATTGAGATACTAACAATTATGTGTCACAATAAGATGGTTGTTGTTTAAGTCATAATAACTGGTAAGATGGTTATTGCTTGAGTCACGAAAATTTATAAGAGTTGTGGTGGTGGCGGGGCTGTGTGAAACTGAATGACTTATGCCTAAAACCACTATTTCTCCCATTCAGTCCAGACTCTTCTACAACTCTACAGAACACAAAACAAAATCATTTTAACAACACCATATCTTTCACTTTGTTCTGATACATCTGAAGGAACCACTTTAGAAATGTTTAAACCACATGATTACACTATTTAGACACCTACTGAAGTATCAAGATGAAATACAAAACATGCTTAGACCACATTTTAAACATGCTTAGACTGCTTTTAATATATGTATGACTGACATCCAAATCGTGTTTACATCTAAACACTTTGTTGGTGAATTACATCATAATACCGCTAAAACTCATCTGAAACGTGTATAGATCCCATGAAAATCATGTTTAGCCCACATCCAAACTATCTTGAAACTATTTCAAAACATGTTTAGACTAGTTTCAGACTGATATCTAGACTACTTCAAAAACTTGCTTAAGCCACGTTTAGACCACTTTTCAACCAACTCCAAAGCATAAACCACTTCGAAGACATGTTAAGATCATATCTGAAACATGGTTGCCTTCACCCAGAATATTTTCGCATGGCATCTAAAACATGTTCAAATGATGCAGTCTTTAGACTACATCCAAAGGACGTTTAGGTCCCATAAAAAAAAACATGTTAAGACCAAATCTGAAACCTATTTAGACGACACCCAAAGCCAGTTTAGATCCCTTCCATTTCAGATTACATCTAAAACAAGTTATGATCTCTTCCAAATTCCAAATATGCTTAAATCACATCCAAAACACTCCTCAATTATATCTTGTATGTAACAGCCTAGATTATGTTGGTGACGAAATAATTCACAATCAATTGGAAGACATTTGTTTTGGAATCGGCCTAAGCAGGTTTCGGATGTTATTTAAACATGTTTTGCGTCTGTTTTAAGCATGTTTTTGAAGTGGTCTAACCATGTTTTGGATAAAGTGCAATCATGTTTTGAAAGTAGTCTAAACATGGTTTGGGCATAATTTAAACAACTTTTGAATTTGGCTTACACTTGATATTTGATATAGTCTAAACATTTCTGCCAGTAATCTAAATATGCCTTCGAGGTTATTTACACGTTTCAGTGACGTCTGGACTTATTTTTGATGTAATTTTAAAAATTGCTTTGCATGTGAGCTTTTGGATATCATCTAAACATATCTTTGAAGTTATTTAAACATTCTTTGAGTAGTTTAAACATGTTATATATGAGGTCTCAGCATGCTTTTGAAGTAGTATCAACATTGGTTTGGCAGTGAGCTAAATATGTTTTGAATATGATCTAAACACGTATTTGACGTGAGCTAAAACATGTTTTGGATTGGTTGGATTCGTCTAAGCATGCATTCGATGTGGTCTAACAAAGTTTTCGATATGTATTAAACATATTCTGGAAGTGGTCTAAACATGTTTTGGTTATAGTCTGAACACATATAAACCATGTAGTAAAGATTGTTTGCCAACATAACATGGCAGTCCTGGTTTAGGACTAATGTTGCTATAATTTAGCCCCAGGAAGGCATCGTTTCCAGCTGGCTATAAGACACGATTTGTGTCCTTATATTTTCGAACAAGGAAATATATATATATTTCGAACGGGAATTTGGCAGCGCCACCTCCAGCCGAACAATTATTCTGTATTGATGAAGAGAAATAACCCAGAAATCGCGATACACAGATATTGTTTTGATGTGAGTGGGGATGCAAGATTCCCTTGTTCGAAAATATAAGGACACAGATCGTGTCGTATAGCCAGCTGGAGACGATATCTTCCTGGGGCTAAATTACAGCAACATTCGTCCTAAGCCAGGACTGCCATGTTATGTTGGCAAACAATCTTTACTACAAAGTACTGTTGCTGAATATCTCACGTTGTAAGATTTTATAATAGTAATTTTCTACTATATAAACCATGTCGATTACATCAGTAAATCTCATCAGACAAACATAGACCACATCGAGGGCATATTTTTACTACTTCCAAAATATGCAGAGACTATTTTCAGTAAACACTTTACTCTTTTACTCTTTTACTTGTTTCAGTCATTTGACTGCGGCCATGCTGGAGCACCGCCTTTAGTCGAGCAAATCGACCCCGGGACTTATTCTTTGTAAGCCCAGTACTTATTCTATCGGTCTCTTTTGCCGAACCGCTAAGTGACGGGGACGTAAACACACCAGCATCGGTTGTCAAGCAATGCTAGGGGAACAAACACAGACACACAAACACACACATATATACATATATATATACGACAGGCTTCTTTCAGTTTCCGTCTACCAAATCCACTCACAAGGCATTGGTCGGCCCGGGGCTATAGCAGAAGACACTTGCCCAAGATGCCACGCAGTGGGACTGAACCCGGAACCATGTGGTTGGTTAGCAAGCTACTTACCACACAGCCACTCCTGCGCCTTTAGACGACATTGCAAACATTTTTTGGTCACCTTAAGATGACTTCGAAATCTTGTCTAGATTATAACTAAAACTTCTTTAGCTAACATGCAAAACATGTGTCGATCACCTCCAATACAAATGCCATCCAACGAAAGGAATTAATCAACAGCACACCAGAGAATTAGTCCTAAAATACAATGTGCCATCTCTGTACATCTTCTTCTTCTACTACTACTACTACTACTACCAAGTTTTCTCCACTGGGTAAACCTCTATGTGGGCTCTACAAGTTTGAAATAGCTTTAAAAATGCATATTGTGCAAAGTCCAAACAACAGTATTAGAAAAAAAACGTGCGATGATCACGGCTGGAATGTTTCGCATCATCAAATTTTTTGATCATGCCCCCTGCTCAGTCAGAGATGAACTGAAACAACAACAACAATAACAATGGTTTCCAAGGCCCTGATCCAGCAAGTTCCATACAACTTCATCTAACCCTATTTGATGTTCCCTCTTTTCATGTTCTTTTCACCAGTAGAGTGTGTGTGTGCGTGTGTGTGTGTGTGTGTGTTGTGTGTGTGTGTGGTGTGTGTGCCACCTTCCCGCCGCCACACACTTGACAGACAAAAAACAAAAATTCTGCGCTAAACCTTTTGACCCGCCTTTCTTCCTCCTGACTGCGCCTCCCTGTAATGCATGCTAAATGTACAAGCTGTTCAAGTTAAACCTTCAACATCCTCGCATCGACTTCCCCTAGCAAGAGGTGGAGGGAGGTCGTCTGTAAAGGTCATGGGATCATGTCTCCACCTCCAAAATATATAGGAGTGGCTGTGTGGTAAGTAGCTTGCTTACCAACCACATGGTTCCGGGTCATTCCCACTGCGTGGCGCCTTGGGCCACTGTCTTCTACTATAGCTTCTGGCCGACCAAAGCCTTGTGAGTGGATTTGGTAGACGGAAACTGAAAGAAGCCAGTCGTATATATATATATGTATATATGTATATATGTGTGTGTGTGGTGTGTGTGTGTGTGTGTGTGTGTGTGCATGTATATGTTTGTGTGTCTGTGTTTGTCCCCTAACAACGTTT
>NW_021835465.1:57500-60000 GCF_006345805.1 Octopus sinensis | reverse complement strand
GCTGTTTATTCACATCCTCGAAGCTAATTATGGTGTTCTTTCGGCATTATTTTCACTTTTGATACATTATTCTCATTATTCCTAAAGACAGTAATTTTATCGTATCATATAGTATTGTTTAAATGTTGCTGTTACTGTTGTAGTTAATGGTTTAGCTGCTTAGCCACAAACCAGCGCTCCTTAAACGCACACATTTATGTACTGTACTGTACAGTTGAGCCAGTCGTCACTCGCGAGCAAGTATGGCTTTACAACGTGTACCGTGTTTTCGTTAATTTTTTTAGGTGCCTGTGTAGTCGAGAGCTGACATAGTTATACTGACGGTTTTCTCATTCTTGAGCCGGTGAAACAACGAGAATATGACAGCTGGAGGGAGAAAGAGCTGCTCTAGCGACCGGCTGGGATTCATTTTTAGTTCAGTCAACTGGTAATGGAGTGCCTTGCTCAAGGACTCAACGTACCGACCGATACAGATTTTGAATCTACTACCTTGTGGTAATGGGTCGAAGGCGGCGAGCTGGCAGAAACGTTAGCACGCCGGGCGAAATGCTTAGCGATATTTCGTCTGCATTACGTTGTGAGTTCAAATTCCGCCGAGGTCGACTTTGCCTTTCATCCTTTCGGGGTCGATAAATTAAGTACCAGTTACGCACTGGGGTCGATGTAATCGACTTAATACCCATGTCTGTCCTTGTTTGTCCCCTCTGTGTTTAGCCCCTTGTGGGTAATAAAGAAATAGGTAATGGGTGGAACACCCTAACCCTTCAAAAGCGCTTCAATCGTAGGGCTTCTGTCTTTTTGTAATATATAGCTGTATAATGCTGTTTATATTGGGCAGTCGATCTTTTCATGACCATCTCTCTTATATACTAAGCATTATTGAATGCTTTTTTTCTTTTTCCTTTTTGGTTTCTGAAATAGCAGGTTGTGTATTGAGAAAGATTTAGCTACCATTTCTAGCCGGTTGATCCAACCACGCAGGCGCTCTCCCATTGGTATGTTTAAATGTTGTTTGCTTTAATCGATCGATAACGATATTTATGTTTCAGATGAGATTTAAATTGTAAAACCAATATTGCATTGCGCAGATTCTCTTCTATTTCGCCTTGTTTTTGCGATGCTTGCTTCTTTGCCTTCTTTTTCGGTTGCTTGATTTCTCTGTCTGTTGTTGTTGCTGCTGTTGTTGTTGTTGTTGTCTTTTTTGCTTACTAAAGACCTATGATGGGCTCAAATATCCATTTTTAGTGCAGTGTAAATGGAACTAAAGGAAGAAATCCAAACCTCCCAACATCACGTGATTATCTCTAATTTGATTCCGACATTTGTCGAGAACTGCAAATGAAGCATTCAGTGATGTCTAAATATATGGATGACCATAATAGCTACAACAACAAACCACAGACATGATTGAACGAATTGAAAGAAATTCTGTCACTGAAAAATCTAAACTGGTCTGTCGGTCGCCTCTCTTCACTAAATGAAATGAGCCAGGCAATAGTGCAGAGAATAACACAAACTGAATATCGATTTCAAAAACTATTTCATCTTTCTTTAATACATGGAATTAATGGAAGATAGCTACGATTGGTGATCTCAGCGTTGTGAAAATTGTATTGGAGTGATTGATGAACGTGCTTCCATATTTTAGACAAAAGTTTACTGGCGTGACTAAAACTACGGTCAAACTGAGAGCAGACATCAATCGCCACGAGGCTGAAAAAGCTTTCCCATATTCTACACTTTTCTTTCTTCTTGTTACTGTCGATGTTGCTGTTACTGATGATGTTGCTGCTGCTGCTGATGATGATGATGATAATGACGATAACGATAATGTCGATTATGATGATGGTGTTGTTGATGGTGATGATGATCATGATGATCATGATGATCATGATGATGATGGTGTTGTTATCGTGAATATTTAGTCTCCTCCATGTCAACTCTGACCGAGTCGATTTATATGCAAACGTATTTAGCCATCTCGTCTTTTAGGGATTTTTTAGAACCAGCAGCGTAGTCTGGGGTATACAGGGTATGTGAAGAACAGAAGTTCACTTTACATACGGGTGTTCACTGTAGTCGAAGGTGTGATAAGTTTAAGGAGAGGTGCAGTCACCCGGGATACAATACAGGGTGGACAAGATCATACTGCGCTACGATTGAGAAATACGTTATTTAATGTGTAACTTTCTTTTAAAGAGAGTTGGAGAAAGACATGACTGTTGCTTTGGGTCGATGGTGTGCATTCATGGAGATTCCGTTTCCTTCAGACGCACGCTTTTATTTTTTGCTTTCAAAAGTTGACCGGAATACAACAATCGGTGCGATTTGGGGGGTTTGAATGCTTGCCATAGTATTAACATCGTGAAAGGTACACAGAGATCCGGTGGTGGTGGTGGTGGTGGTGGTGATGGTGGTGGTGGTGGTGGTGGCGTCGGCGGCGGCAGCAGCAGCAGCAGCAGTAGCAGCAGCAGTAGTAGTAGTAGTAGTAGTAGTAGTA
>NW_021835465.1:27500-52500 GCF_006345805.1 Octopus sinensis | reverse complement strand
AACACACACACACTCACACATACACACACATATACACAAACATATATAATTATGCGACAGGCTTCTTTCAGTTTCCGCCTGCCAAATCCACGCACAAGAATTTGGTTAGCATAAGTCGAAGACAATTGTCCAAGTTCATATACAAGTGGACGGAGAGCGGAACCACGTGATTGGGAAGCAAAATTCTTACCACACAGCCGCGCCTGTGCCTCACAAGAAATATAAAGGCGGGGTGGTCACAGCTGAAATGTCTTTGATGATCAGGCTTGACTTGAGACTTAAACAACAACGACAAAGGGCGTATTAGATAAATAAAACCCTAGATACGCCACGACAGAATAAAAGAGAGAAGGATACCGCTGGAATTGCCTCATGGGACTGCCCGATCAAGTCTGATCTGGTCCTACAGAACAACCACTACCAACACCATTACAACCGCCAACATCATCACAGCGACAACAAACACCATCACCAACAGCAGCAGTAATATTGGTTTCAAATTTTGGAACAAGACCAGCAATTACATCGACCCCAGTGCACTACTGGTACTTATTTTGTTCGGTCTTGTTTGTTCTGGTAGATTCTGTGAGAGCGGACAGCATCCTGCTGTCAGAGGTCTCACAGAATCTCTTTCTGCACATTATAAGCTTTGATATTTAGCTGTTATTGGGAGACATTTAACATCCAAGAACCAATCTCAAAAGCCTAGCTGTCCCCAACAGAGCAGTTATTGAGCTTGTTCTTTTCTCATGTCAATTTCGATTTCTTTGACATATTTCTCGAATTCAGTCGTTAGTGCTCCGAGCGCCCCTACAACTACTGTATTGACAGACACTCTCCTCATAGTCCACATTCTTGCACTTTCATCTTTTAGTGATCTGTACTTTTCAATCTTCTCTAGTTCTTTGATACTTATACGTGCATCCCAGGCATTGCAATATCAATAAGTTTGGTTTCTTTTTTTCCTTCATCTACCACGACAATGTCTGGTCTCCGAACCTCGGTTAGGGAGTCACATTGGATTGTAAAATCCCACAGTATCTTATGCTCCTTGTTCTCAGTGATTCTTTCTGGATCATGTTCGTACCATTTCCGTACTCTGTCCAGATCGTACTTTTCACATAGCCTCCAGTGACCAACTTATCTACGTTACCGTGCCTCCTTTTGTAGTACCTTTGGGCCAGCTTGCTACACTCACTCACAATATGTGAGATTGTTTCGTTTCTGTTGCTACACATCCTACAAAGGGGCGATTCGCTACTCTTATCTATTTGGAACTTAGTGTAATTAGTTTTCAGAGTTTATTACATATCAATGTCTCAGTGCCTCCTTTTAAATACCTTCTTCTTAACCATTTGCAAGTGTTGGTCTTGTTTTTTCCTTCGATTTTTTCTGAGGTATTGCCCGTGTAGGGCTTTCATTTTCTAGTTGTTTACTCTTTCTACTTCATCTTGCTTCTTAAATGCTTGTGGGTGCGTCACATTTTCGCTAGGTATTATATTGTTAATTCTAATAGCAGCAAGCAAGGATTCACTCTGCTATTTGATGTACAATCCCAGACTGTTCTCGTTGACAACACAGATCTTGCATCCTATGAGACCTCTTCCGCGCCTGTTTCTAGGCACATACAGTCTGTCAGCGTCGCTTTTGGGGTGTAGTTTCTTGTTAATTGTCATCACTCTTCTAGCTCTCCTGTCCATTTCCTCAAGCACGTTCTTTGTCCACCTAACAACACCTGCGCTGCTTTTTTCTTTACACCATTAGACGACACTACTTTGCCTCTTTGTATTATAAGCTTTTCTCGCCATTGGGCAGCTCTACACCGTCATTATTATTAATGATATTAAGGCGGCGAGCTGGTAGAACTGTTAGCACGCCGGACAAAAGGCTTAGTGGCATTTCTTCCGGACTTACGTTCTGGGTACAAATTCCACCGAGGTCGACTTTGCCTTTCAACCTCTCGATGTTGATATATGAAATGCCAGTTGAGTACTGAGGTCGATGAAATCGACTGACCCATTCCTCCTGAATTTCAGGCCTTGTGCCTATAGTAGACATAATTTGTCAGAGATGAGCTCAGAGCGACGAAACCGTTCTGCGCACACTCGTGCAGTGTTCCAGTATTGCTGACTTGTGGAGTTACGTCGATCAAGTGTTATTGTGTGTGGGGCGAAACCGGGTATCGGCTGAATCCATCGTGAGGATCACTCTAGTACCCACAAGATCGGGCAGGCGGCGTTCCTCTGTCTATTGGCTGTGGCGAAAGAGGTTGTATGGTAGACGAGGCTGAAAAGATTGGGGAAAGGCACCTTCCTATTCAGTCAAGCACTTATCGACATTTTTAAGTTCCACTTGGACACAAAAAAAGGGTAGAAAGGGAAGTACTACCTCACCCCCAGTGAATTTGTGAAAAGATGCGCGATTGTGATAAAAATGTTTAGAGCGAATGCCCATGTTTTCTGGAGAGTCACAGGTGGGACAGAGCACGTGCCTTTGGTGGTCAGAGTAAACCTGGTTCTGTGGTGTTCCCTGATTGGCTCTAGTTGGGAATTTCTCCTGTATCAGGAAGACTGCATCACTCATGGTATCACACACATTTTATACTATGTGTACCTTAATTCTATTTCACCATTTTCCATCTCTTTCTCCTCGGCTTTTATATGAAACCCCGCATAAATTGTTGACTGTCCTTGTGATGCTCCCTTCATCCATGCCTCTGTGGCTAATAAAAAAATCATCATATCATCATCATCATCATCATCATCATCATCATCATCATCATCATCATCATCATTATTATTATTATTATTATTATTATTATTATTATTATTATTATTATTATTATTATTATTATTATTATTATTCAGTAGTTTTATTTTTATAGCGTGCTTTCACTTCACTACCGAGCGCAGCTCTGTGTGCCTTGGGTATGTGCTGTGATTTGTTGTGATGCTCTGATGGTTATTGTATGGAAAGTGTTCTGCGTAGGATGTGTGCAGTACCTAGTAGTGCAAATTTCTGTATGTTATATGTGTTTGTAAGTCCTGGTGTTTTTATTATGTATTTGTCTGAATATTTTTTATCATGCCTAATGTACCTACTATGATAGGAATTGTTTCTGTTTTTAGATTCCATATTCTGGTTACCTCTATTTCCAGGTCTTTGTATTTTGAAAGTTTCTCCATTTATTATTATTATTATTATTATTATTATTATTATTATTATTATTATTATTATTATTATGCATGTATATATGTATGTATAAAACGACGCACCATTTTCATGCGATTACGCTATTTCTAACTTCGTCTAGAACCACTAAGCCCATTTGTACGAATAAAAAAAAAACTACCACGCCTCGCTGTTTGTTGGAACCGACCATCTCATTAGAACGGCAGTGATGGGCAATAGAGATGCATGAAAAAAAAATCTAACATCTGTGTATCTATCATCCGCTTTGGAGAAGAAATTCCAGAGTCTGGGAATTTTAGAGAGAGAAGTCTGCCAGCAAACTATATCTCCAGTCATTATCCCATAAGGCATTGCGACTGGCTGGCAACCATGACGTCAGCACATGTAGTATGTTGTAAGTTTGTGATTACGTAATTTTGTAGTTTCGGTAGCCAGTTTCTTTTAGTACGAGTATATATATATATGTATATGTGTATATATATATATTATATATATATATATATATATATATATATAATATATATATATATACATACATACATACATACATACATACATACATATATATATATATATATATATATATATATATATATATGCGTGAGTGTGTAACTATATATATATATACGTGTATATATATATATATATATATATATATAAATTATATATATATATTTATTTATACATAGATATATATATACATATATATACACACAATATTTATATACACTAATTACATACACACACACACACCTACATATGTGTGTCTGTGTGTGCGCGCGCGTGTTTGTTTATAGGTGCAGACATATGTACGTGTCACGTGTGTGCGGTAAGAGAAAGAGGAGAGAGAGAGAGACAGTGAGAGAGAGGGAGAGAGAGAGAGAGAGAGAGTATAAAGGGAGTGAGAAACCATTAAGATTTCGTTTTCCCTTTCTTTGCATTTTATATTTTCTTCTTCGCCTTCTTATTTGTGTTGCTTATTGTTATTGAGTTTGCTTTTATTTTCCACTTCGTGTTTTTATTGTGTTTTGTATTTGTTATTATTTCCTTATTTGTTTTCTTAATATATTTATTGTCTTGTTTTATTTTTCTTATATTTCCTGCTTAAAATAGTAGCCCTGGAATGGTTCAAATGTGGAAATACTGTCAGTACCTTATTGCAGAGAAATGGTGATTCGTCTGCTACATATCGGTCTACATTTCCTGCAGGGTTTATCTGATGCTAGTTCTAATGTGTCCAAGCAGAATGGAAGCAGTTAGACGAATACAGGTGAATGTATATAAAGCGGAGTTTTTCTTACGTTGTCTCTAGAGAATCTTGTATGCGTGTGTATATATATATATATATATATATATAATATATATATATATATATATATATATGTATGTATAGAATTTGATATAAGATATAAATTACAAAGTGGGACAAGAACGCAAAAACACACAAGGAGACGACACAAAAAACCGACGGGTCACTCGAAACCTCTAATCTTCAGTCGGGAACCGGATCATCTTAGTAATTTCGGCTGTTTAATCTCGATATCACTCCGATCCGGCCACACACACACACACACATACACACACACACACACACACATACACACTCACACACACACACACACACACACACACACACATATATATATATGAGCAAGAATGAGAAATTATATTCTTGCATAAATTTATTCATTTACGGACGTTTCAAATAGCTTAAGAAACTGTTTTTTCACACTATACAGTGGCTTTTATGCATAATCAATCAATTAATTAATCAATTAATTAATGGAACAGTTAGCCTCCAATCATTTTCTTTAAAAATATCATTGTGCTAGATTTTCAGAAGATGCTACGAATATAACTGTGGAAGTAGGATTGTAGATAACAGGCATCATTCTTGTTGCGCTTTTTTTTTTTACATATATGTAGGCGCAGGAGTGGCTGTGTGGTAAGTAGCTTGTTTAGCAACCACATGGTTCCGAGTTCAGTCCCACTGTGTGGCACCTTGGGCAAGTGTCAGTGTCTTCTACTATAGCCTCGGGCCGACCAAAGCCTTGTGAGTGGATTTGGTAGACGGAAACTGAAAGAAGCTCGTCGTACATATGTATATATATATGCGTGTGTGTGTTTGTGTGTCTGTGTTTGTCCCCCTAGCATTGCTTGACAACCGATGCTGGTGTGTTTACGTCCCCGTTACTTAGCGGTTCGGCAAAAGAGACTGATAGAATAAGTACTGGGCTTACAAAAGAATAAGTCCCGGGGTCGAGTTGCTCGATTAAAGGCGGTGCTCCAGCATGGCCGCAGTCAAATGACTGAAACAAGTAAAAGAGTAAAAGAGTATATATATTCTAAATATATCTGTAAGGTCAAGATGTCATCAAGTGCTGGGATATGCTAATCTGTGAGAACATAGCCTAGCGGTCAATCTACAGTAGAGATTTGTGTTTAAGTAACCAGAAGAGGGTACAGGGAAGTATCGGCTGCGTACACAGTAACGGTGAGTAGAAATTATGGATAATTATCCATCTCACTATTTTTTTCGAGAAATATCAGGTCTATTACCGTTAAAGTGAATTCAATTAAATAAGATATTAAACTGGATTAAAGATTAAAATTAAGAAATGAGTACTTATTCATATCCAAGTAAGTTAATTATGTGAGATTTTGGTGTGGAAATTTTAAGAACATTTTATTAAATAAGTTTGTTAATTAAGCTGGATTTGTAATTGAGTAAATCAAACCCTCCACCAATATTACATATTGCAACTCCCACCACCCCTTCTGTAAGGAAGAGCACTACTTACAGGAGACCATGAAATATGTGAAACTGGCCAATGATGTACTGTTTTCAATTCTTTTGTATTTAAAAGAATGAATATGCTTGTGTGATCTTTGCTTGAATCTTGTGGCAGAAGCGTCTATGTAGTAGTAGGCGCTCTCAGGTTATTTCACTGAGCTCTTATAATATTCTTCCTTAGCACTGATTCTTTAGGAAGCGGTTACCATGGTCCCATAATTAGATATATTATTACGTACCTAAAGCTCCACGAGGCTCCGGCAGGGGATGGTGGTGATCCCTGCTGTACTCTTTCACCACAACTTTCTCTCACTCTTACTTCCTGTTTCTGTTGTACCTGTATTTCAAAAGGCCGGCCTTGTCACTCTCTGTGTCACGCTGAATATCCCCGAGAACTACGTTAAGGGTACACGTGTCTGTGGAGTGCTCAGCCACTTACACGTTAATTTCACGAGCAGGCTGTTCTGTTGATTCGGATCAACCGGAACCCTCGTCGTCGTAACCGACGGAGTGCTTCCATCCATATTATTACGTATGCATTTATAGGAGATCTTATTATATCAATGTTACTGTTATTATTGTTATTACCCTGAGGAGATACCAAGATATCAACCTGCTATCAATACCCGATAGATATGTTCCATGAAAGGGAGACCCCGATTGCTTTATGCGCTCAGAATAAATACACGTAAGTTAATTTATTTTAAAGATGTTCAGTTTTTCCAAGTTAAGAACCACTAAATTAGGTGCAGTGAAATATGACCTGCAAACTTCACGGAATTGAATATCTTACTATACCTGCTAGAAAGGGGGTTTACCTTTTATCATTTCGAGGTCGATAAAAGAAGTACCAATTGAGTACTGCAGTTGATGTAATCAACTTAACCAATTCCCCGGCCTTGTACCAAAATTAGGGAACAATTTTTTTATTGTGTTCCCTGTTTCTCTTAAATTTGTTACCATAATTAATGCTGGTAAAGTTTATTTTCGAGTACATTAGTTCCCTCCTGGTTGCATGAAATATTGTGGTTGTTCTCAGAGTTAAACGCCTTATTGCTATCATTCATCATTGTTCGACCGTGGTCGAGACAATGGAATTTACCATGCTACGCCAGACTTCACGGTCCATCATGGCATTATGGAGGTCCTGTTGCTGGATGCCTGTATCCCTGGAGATTACATCAGGGTAGGAGAGTGTGCGCCCTCTGGTGTTGCGAGTAGATGGCTTCCAGAGGAGAAGAGTAGAAATTACTTCTTTTTCAGCTCTACAACAATGTCCAGCAAACTGGACTCTCCTAGCTTTCACAAGAGATGACACAGGTGGTAGTTTCCCATATATTTACATTTTGGTTGGATGGCGCTTCCACGAGAGATTTTGAGCTCTCATAAGGAGGCGAGTGTATTGCTATGCTTAGCCCGTTTACATGTGCCTGGCTAGTGACCAGTCTGTGAATTATCCAGATATTTTCCACGGCGTTCACGGGAGACAATAGAGTTATTTAAACGATTTATCCTTTTGATTGGAAGGTAAGCTTCATTATTCGCTTGGTGAGCTGTCTTCACCATACATTTCTAACCTTTATCATGGTTATGAGCAATATTATTCCTATGTCCATTCTTATAATCATTCATGTTACCATGATTTTTATTTCTTTTATGCATCGACTATCGTATTCTAATGTTTCTCGCTGTTTTTAGTGTTTACCTCGGGAATATACTAGATCTTCTAGGAACATCCTGCCCTAGCTAAAACGCCGTCAAGATATTCCATATTCTGTAAGAAAATCTTCTCTTTAGCGGAGAGCTTTGATATTCCGAATGAGATACTTCTGTTATGGAATTAATCACAGCTCTTGAATAGTTGAATTTCAGATTCACGTATTGGACCTCTCCATTTGGTTTATGGTAAGAATGACGAAGTCCAGTACCAATGTCCAATTTGGAGTCCAGAAAGGTAAAAATGTTTTGCTCTAAGAAGATAGAACGTCCTAAATTTATTAAAAAATTTCCAAGTTTTTTTATTTCCCTACTATTTCAAGCAGAAACCCCACCCTCACCCCCCAAAATATATAATCATAGATATATCAACAACAAAAGCACACAAATAGTAACAAATACAGCTATAAAATACAATTTTAAAATATTTGAGAACAAAAACAAACAATAAACAACAGCATAAAGAATACAAATTCCTCTCAGCAGTGGCGAGAAGAGCGCCAGATGCATTTTGGCCTCTTGTGGTCTTTTCAATGGTGCTTACTCGCCGCCACTCACGACTGATTCTCGTCCGAATATGTGGCTGACTGCGAGTACATGCAATTGACAAAAATAGCCCGAAATGCCTTTGGTGTTCTTCAGACCATTTTTGAGATGAATCTCTCTCTCTCTCTCTCTCTCTCTGTCTCTCTGTCTCTCTCTCTCTCTCTCTCTCTCTCTCTTTATATATATATATATATATATCACTTCCGCCTTTCAGTATGTTTACCTCGTGAAGACCACTCGCGTTTTTTTCCCTCTGTCCTCCCACCTCGGGATCTTTCTTTCTCTTATGTTTCCGACGAAGAGCTCCGCTCGAAACGTCATACCCTCCTTCTTCCCTTTTTTCCTGAGCGCCTAATAATACTTTAATTGTTCCACCTCTTTGCGTTGTTGTCTTTATATATATATATATATATATCTGTCTGTCTGTCTCTATTTATCACCCCCCTCTCTCTCTGTTCTCATGAAGCTGGTTGTGGTTGCACGCTATTGTCAACGACCAATGAGATAGAAATGCAGCTAGCATTCTGACCAATCCGCTGCTAGGACAATGTTTGTCTGCCTCCAATATTTATTGTTTTTAAACACAGCATGTACATAGGAAATATTATATCCGGACGAAAACTGCTAATAAATTTCCGATTTCTTTATTTAAAGTATGATGCACTGATAGTTATTTAAATCTAATAATGCTTTTGTTGTGCATAAATTGTATGTATGTATATATGCATGTATATATGCATGCATATACATATGTGTGTGTGTGTATGTATTCTTGCAGGATTGCATGTATATATGTGTGCGTGTATATATATATATGTGTGTGTGTATGTATGTATGTATGTATGTATGTATGTATATATAGTATATGTATGTATGTTTGTATATATGTGTGTATGTATATAAATTCAAATTATGCAATACAAGCAGTCCTATAATGTAAACATTATTGATATCACATATATAACGTACGTGTGTTTTTTAAACGCCAGAAGCTGCGATTTCTCGTCTGGGAAAAATCCCTTGACAGACGTATAGTATTAAAAAGAAACACAATATGCTTCAGAGTGAAGCAAAACGAAATCGACCCAGAAATGATTACGAGTGCGGCAGAAAATGATTTACGTTGTATTTATGACTTATCAATGCCACTCACTCGCGTCACTTCTGAAACGAAATCGAAATCACTCGTATGAGGTATATTGTGTCTTTTTAGCACTAAACATCTTTAAAGGGAAATTTTCTGTACGAAAGATCGCAGATTCTGGCGTTTAAACAACACATGAACATTAGATACGGGATATTGATTTGTGTGAGTGTTTATACATACATGCATACAGATCACCCATGTCATAAGCAGTTGTCCGAAAATGTAATCCCGGTATTATCTACCGATGAGACAGGGTGTTGTAGCTAGGACACTATAATGAAGCCTGTTGGAAGGATAACCCCGAGGTCAAAGAAATAAGAACCCACAGTATGGTAAAAGCCATAGGCATTCATAATAAAAAGGAGTCCTGGTGGAATGTCCCAGTGAAAACCTGAATAAAATATAAGCACAACAGACTTGATATAATGATCTGGGATAGAGAAGAGAAACTGTTTAGAGTGTGAAAATTAGCTGCTCAACGGATGTTAACATAAAGATGAAGATCAGTGAAAAAGAGAACACCTATACTGAACTATTGAGAAACCTACAGTTACTCGATCCGGATTACAGGTTCAGGTTTGTACCTGTAATTATTGGGGCTCCGGGATATGTAACACACTGCCTAAATACCAATCTTGAGAAATTAGGCTTCTCAAAACCAGGAAGGAGGAAGCTAATTCGAAGACTACAGATCGAATCCATCATTGGAACTGTAAAAATCTGTAAAACTTTCCTTTATTATTTAAGTATATATGAGCATGTCTAGATACGAAACTATATGCATAAGAATACATACATAAAAAAAAACATACAAATCTGCAAATATACGTACATAAATACACACATACTCTTCTTTTACTCTTTTTACTCTTTTACTTGTTTCAGTCATTTGACTGCGGCCATGCTGGAGCACCGCCTTTTAGTCGAGCAAATCGACCCTGGGACTTATTCTTTGTAAGCCCAGTACTTATTCTATTGGTCTCTTTTGCCGAACCGCTAAGTGACGGGGACGTAAACACACCAGCATCAGTTGTCAAGCAATGCAAGGGGGACAAACACAGACACACAAACATATACACACACACTTATATATATATATACATATATACGACAGGCTTCTTTCAGTTTCCGTCTACCAAATCCACTCACAAGGCATTGGTCGGCCCGGGGCTATAGCAGAAGACACTTGCCCAAGATGCCACGCAGTGGGACTGAACCCGGAACCATGTGGTTGGTTAGCAAGCTACTTACCACACAGCCACTCCTGTGCCTATACATACATATTATACAAAAATATCCTGTTGTTGATGTTAAAATTCCAATGAAGGAGACTTTATTAGAAACCGGTACTTTGATGGCAAGAAATCTTTAAATAAAACTGAAAAATGACACACATACATATTATACATACATGTATGTGTGCGTGTGCGCGCATGCGCGCAAAACGGTAGTCACTACAGCGTTGTATTGAATGCTTCACAGTATTTGCTTTGATTCCTGGGATCAGATTCCACTTCGGTCATTTAGTGTTTGGCCAGAACTTCTGTTTCTAAATATAGAAAGCAGTAAATAATACCTCTCTTAGAATTAGTGGTACACTTTGAAATGAATAGAAATATAAAAATAATTTCTAATATGTGCGGTTAGAAATTACACAAAGGCACGCACACGCTCAAGCACGCGCACACATATTCACACATAAACATGTATGTTTGTGTGTGCGAGAGCGTATGTGTGCCTTTGTGTAATTTTTAACCCACTATATTAGTGTGTGTGTGTGTGTGTGTATTTATCGAAAGATTATGCGCATAAAAACATATACACATGTATACCTACATACACATACACACATGTTGTATATATAAATAGATGTGTATGTATATATATTATATATATATATATTATATATATATATACATATGTAAGTATGTATATATATATATAATATATATACATATGTAAGTATGTACGTACGTATGTATGTATATATGTATGCATGAATGTATCAAAGTATGTATATGTATATAAGTTTATGTATAATTATTTCTATGATCCGTGTTAATTCAGGTTTAAATTAAGTCAGAAGAGAGATTATTTGAACATAATTAGTTTTTCTGTTCGAAAAACAACTATTTTTCTCAGGCTACTTAATAACATGCTAAAGTTAGATTAAATTCTACTAGCTAGTCCTAAATTGCCTCTTCTAGAATAAACACACACACATACATGCATTATACAAACATATGCATGTGTGTGTAAGTCTGTGTGTGCGTCTGTGTGCATGTAGCAAGTGTGAAAAAAATATACTGAAAATGTCAATATAATTTCATTTACTCCTAGTTATAATATCATAGGGATTTTGTAAATAGATGGAATTTATTTCCTGAATGTTTGTTTAAAAGATTTTGGTATTTCCAAATGAGTCGCTTTTCCGTCGTACATGAATTACAATATTTAATTGCCAACATACTGGTCTTTTTTCGAGGGTTAGTGTGCTTTACTTTTTCGAAAAGTGCTATGGTGATGACTTGTTATGTGTGTGTGTGTGTGTGTGTGTGTGTGTGTGTGTGTGTGTGTGTGTGTGTGTGTGTGTGTGTGTGTGTGTGTGCGTGCGTGTGTGTGTATGACTCTTGAACTGAATGTGTGATCTAATCCAAATCAATTCTTCGTCGCTCTGTTTGCAGTGAAGATTTATGCTGACGCGTTAATTCGTTCGCAGTCATTCCGATATAATCGATTTCATTTGGATTGCTATCGATATGACAGTAGCAACGTGTATTTCCGATTTTTTGAAGCAATTCCATTTCACCAGACATAAACTTAGAGAATCAATAATTACATTTTATTCCATTTAATTTGTTCTTGTCCGTTTTTTTGCAAAATACTTGATGCGAATTTGTGTTGAAACAAATCTTATTGTGCATTGGAAAGGTCATTACGCCAGTGATAATAACAAATGCACTGGCTCAATACCACTTCTTTGTTATTCAAACAATTGACTACAAGTAAAGAAATTATATTGGACCAGTGCGTGTGCTATTATCATTGGCATACGTATATATAATAATAATGATAATGATGATGATAATAACAATATAATATCCTCATCTTGTTTGTTGTTGACACAACATTTCAGCTGATATACCCTCCAGCCTTCATCAGGTGTCTTGGGGAAATTTCGAACCTGGGTTCTCATTCCTAAAGCATTTTTCGAAGTTATTATTGTTGTTATTATTATTATTATTATTATTATTATTATTATTATTATTATTTATTGGTTATTGTTATTATTATTATTATTATTATTATTATTATTATTATTATATTATTATTATTCTTATTATTATTATTTTATTGTTATTGTTATTATCATCATTATTATTATTATTATTATTATTATTATTATTATTATATTATTATTCAGGTCACTGCCTGGAATCGAACTCGGAATCTTAGGGTTAGTAGCTCGCGCTCTTAACCGCTAAGCCATATGCCCGTGGGCATACAATAATAATAATAATAATAATAATAATAATAATAATAATAATGATAATAATAAACATCGAAAAACGCTTTAGGAATGAGAACCCAGGTTCGAAATTTCCCCAAGACACTTGATGAAGGCTGGAGGGTATATCAGCCGAAACGTTGTGTTAACAACAAACAAGACGAGGACGAACTGTATGATTCGAAAGGCTTCCATCAATCCACGGATACGTTACAAAGCTTAGCTTTCTGCCACATACCACGGGCGATGATATCGAACACAGAAAAACAAAGATACGAACCAAACTTCAAAACTATAAAGATAATGCTTCAAACTCATAAAACATTTTTAGCATGTCAAAGAGAATTTCTGATTGCCTACGATCCGGAAGTAATATTCCGAGGAGAACTTAATGGCCGTAAGCATTGTCAAGATTGAAGTTGAAGAAAACGAACAGATTGCTATCGTGTTTCAAAGTGACTCCAAAATCTATCTTTCACATGCTCTCTTCAAGTCGTATGCTATGATTTCCAGCATATGGTGGTTGCTATGTTGTTGATAAAGTCGTGTACAGTTGCGTCATTTCGTTGATTATTCATATGTCACAGACCGAGTTTGTGGGTGCAATTTGCTCAAACACACACACAAATCATATATATATATTTGTATATATATGTATATAGATATGTGTGTGTGTGTGTATGAGTGTACTGGTGCATTGCATTTAAAATCATTATGTATATGTTATATTTTTATGAATACGTATGCATAACCATGTGTTTTTGTATATGTGTATATATATATATATATATGTGTGTGGTGTGTGTGTGTGTGTGTATGCATATGTATACACGTGCGCGTATGCGTGTGTGTAGGTTAATTAGTCCATGTATCTGTACAAAAACAAACATCCATGTGTATAAATACGAGTATATGAGTGTGTACATGTGGCAACAAGATTAAATGTATTTATATATCTACATATGTATGTGCGCGTGTGCGCGTGCACGTGTGCCTAAATGTATGTATGCATATATGTGTGTGTATATATATATACATACATACATGCATACATACATACACACACACACATATACATATATCTACATAATTTATACACACACACACACATACATAATATATATATATATATATATATATTGTATATATTCATATATATGACAGTTCTTAATTACAACTTTCCAACGAACAGGAATATGAAACTCTGAGTAGCAGTTTTTGTGATGATTTTGTGATGTTTTTGCAGTTTTAATGATAAAGTATATTACTCTCTCTCCAGTATCTGAGTACTGTTTTATCTCACCTTGTTTCACATTTATGTGCTTAATCTGGTATGTATGTATGTATGTATGTATGATGTATGTATGTATGTATGTACGTATGTGTATATATATGTGTTTGTGTGTGTGGAGAGAGAGAGAGAGAGAGAGAGAGGTTTCGACGGTATTGGGCAAGGCTATGTCTAACTTAATGTCACCACCTGGCAAAGTCATTCAAATCAGGAATCGGACAACATGGCCAACTAGAGGAGAGAGTTATTATTTACGAGACATCCGCGTGTAGGAGGTCTAACCGGGGATTTTTTAAGGAATTTGTCTGTGTTAAGGTGTTTTGGTGTAATGTTAAAGAGAGTGGGGCCAATTGAGGTGAAATAATTGTACCGTATTGTTGTTATGTGCTGCGAGTATGATGTATGTTGTGGGCATATAGCACAGGGTCCAAGTCTTGGGCGTATCTTAAAGGCGATGCCAAATATCATTTGGGCAATGCTGATGGAATATTTTCCACATCGTGCAGATGATGTAGCGCCCACGGCTTTGGAGAGAATAAAGCTTGAGCTTTTCTAGTCGACCCCCAGTAGTCAAGGCCTATCGTGCCATCTATCTTTTTTGTAATTGACCTTTGACGTGCTTCACTTTTCATGGTAGTTTGTTTCGTGTGGGGAAACCACAGTGAATAACAGTATTCAAGGTGAGGTCGAGCAAAAGTAGAGAAGTGGGGGATAATGGTGTGGATATCTCTCGAATGGAAAGTTCTGAGAATCGAAGACCACATTCTGCGGGTCATGTCAACTTTGCAATTTATATAAGTGGCCCAGCTTATGTCGTTGTCCACAATTATTCCCAAGTATTCGATGTTGTTGGATGCCATGAGAGTTTCACCTGAAGGAAGTGAGTATGGGAGTTTCAGAGTATCCTCTTTTCCGAAATTTGTCCTCGTTCAGCAACATATTATTTTCCGCGCATTGGATGACAACCAGTAGATCTGACTGAAAGCATGCCCGGTCACCCACTTCATTGATGACCTTCTTGATCTTGGAATCATCTGCAAAGTTTCTTATGTTGCTGTGCTGGGTGATGTCAGTAATGTCATTGATGTAGATGATGAAAAGAAGTGGGCCCAACACAGTGTCCTGTGGAACACCACTACTGACTTTGGCTGGGTTTAATCTTACTCCTTCGACTACAACGTGTTGGGTTCTGCCTGTCAGGAAACACTTGATCCATTGTAGTAACTTTCCAGAGACACCAATGTTGGATCTTATGATCCACGCTGTCAAAGGCCTTGTTGAAATTAAGGTAGATGACATCAGTATTCGAGCCCTCTCCCAAAGCTCTCAAAATGTCATCAAGGTGATGCAGGAGCTGCGTTAGGCAGTTCCTTCCATTACGGAACCCATGTTGGTTGGGGTTCATCAGTCTGTTGCTTTCAAGAAATTGGGTTATCTGTGACCTCACCACCCTCTGAAGTACCTTGATGATATCAGAGATGAGCGAGATCGGCCGGGAGTTCACTGCAAGGGACTTGTTTCCCTTTTTTGAAAACTGAAACAGACTGGGACAGAAAGTTCTCAAGGATATAACCAGCATCCATTGAGTTCCTCCACAGATTAGCAAGAGGAGATACAAGATGGTGTCGACACACCTTCAAGACACAAGCAGGGAACCTATCGGGGCCTACTGCTGAATTGTATTTAATTTCGTTTACTGCCGCTAAGATATCAAACGTTATGCCCGATATATTGTGTTGAGGATTAACATCACTGACACAGTCCAGATCAGCCATATCAGGATTGCTAACAACAGAGCAGTACTGTTTCTGCAGTATCTCACTCGTGGTTTTGGCATTATCTTGGAGAGTGCCATTTTCATCAATTAGAGGGCCAACAGTGGAAAATGACCTTGTGGTTTTTTGCAAAAGAGAAAAGCACTTTGGGGTTGAGTTTGATTTTCCAATGGTCCATTTCTCCTCATCTGTTCTTTGGTTATTGATGATAGTCTTCATGCAGGTATTTATTTAAATGTATATATATATATATATATATATATATAGTGAGTACATGACTGTATACGAACACATATGTATGCATGCTATTTTATATATAAAAATCTGTGAGAAAGTATGTACGTATTTATACACACATGTATGTATGAATATATGCATGTATGTATGTATGTAACAAGGCGGCGAGCTGACAGAAACGTTAGCACGCTGGGCGAAATGCGTAGCCGTATTTCGACTGCCGTTATGTTCTGAGTTCAAATTCCGCCGAGGTCGACTTTGCCTTTCATCCTTTCGGGGTCGATAAATAAAGTACCAGTTTCGCCCTGGGGTCTATGTAATCGACTTAATCCGTTTGTCTGTCCTTGTTTGTCCCCTCTATGTTTAGCCCCTTGTGGGTAGTAAAGAAATGTGTATGTATGTATGTATGTATGTATGTATTATGGCATGCTTTATGAGAATATAGATTTCTAAGTCTGATACACTCATACTCATACCCACGCGGGTAGATAGTTAGATAGATAGATAGATAGATAGATAGATAGATAGATAGATAGATAGATAGATAGATAGATAGATGACTTTCTTTATTGGCCACAAGGGCTGAACACAGAGGGGATAAATACAAATGTAGAACTTTTCTTTTCGAAAATGAAAAAGAAAAAGGGGTAAATGGCAAAAAAAGTAAAATTCCGATCAAAAGGGGTCGGGGGGAAAAAAAGGCGATCAAAAGGGATCGTGTATCATAGAAGAAATTTTTAGAATGTAAGAAGCAAGACTAGGTTTATCCGTGGAAAGAAAAGCCTACGGAAAATACCACGGTAACCTCAGGCAGGGAGAGAATAAACACATGAGAGCTAAGTGCTCTCTCTCTCTCTCTCTCTCTCTCTCTCTCTCTCTCACGATTTATAGGATCATGCTTAAAGTGGTTTCGTCACTCGCACGCACCATCTTTGCTACATAGATAGATAGATAGATAGATAGACAAACAGATAGATAGATAAATAGATAGATAGATAGATGGATAATAATATATGTGGTTATATATTTGAATGTATATTGTTGTTACACATGTTTCTGTGTACTTATTTTATAAGTGCACCCATAAACACGCACAAGCAGATGTGCGTGTAAGTTCGTGTATGTCCGAAGAGTGTAGCAGTGGATATGAGATTGTGCGTGAGGGTGTTTACGTGTGTCTGTGTGTGAAAATGTACAACGTTTGTCTCCAATGTGAGAATTCCTAACTCCAGTACAGCATATCAGAGTATTTGAGGCCTATAAAACAGCTGGAGCTCTCTATTTAGGAGGAGATGTAAAAGCTGTACGTCACATGACAAACCCATACAACATCAAACACTGACTACAATTCAGTTATTTACGTAAGTTTAAGGAATTTACAGGATACTCGTAGTGGTGTAGGTAGTGGTGATGGTGGTGATGGTGGTAGTGGTGGTGGTGCTGGTGGTGCTGGTGCTGGTGGTGGTGGCGGTGGTATTGATGGTGATGGTGGTGATGATGGTGTTAGAGGGCGTCGTCGCCGTCTTGGCAGTGATTATAATGTAATTACTGGTGAATGTGTACATACATTGACACTCACAGGCGCACACAGATACACACACACACACACACACACACACACACATGCACAGAGGTTATCCCTTTAAATACATCTGTTGTCGCAGGAATGTAGATCTCACTTCTAGCAACATCACGTGATACGCCTTGACCAATGGCACCCCAGTTTCCAGTGGCAGTCTCGGACTTGACGTAACGCCTCCATTCAGTTAACTGAGCCCGACGAGATAGGTGTTTGTATGACAATTACGAAACTTTCTGTAATATTGGGCCGAATCAACCTGGTTTATATATGATATATATATATATATAAGTATTTCATTTATGTCTAACGTATTTATCGTTGAGGAGGAGAAAATTCTTATGAAATAACTCTGAAATTGGGACCAATACGGTAATAACGGAATTGTTTAGAAATTTCTATCCGCTTGTTTCGAGACGCAAAAATTATAATGGTTATTGACAATTTTGTCTATATTCGGCATATTTGGCATTAGAATTTTTCTTTTGCCCTTATTTCATATATATATGTATATATATATATATATATATATACGTTATATATAATATTATATATTATAACTATATGCATACTCATAACCAGGGCTTGGTTTGTGCCTCATCACGCACCGAAAAAATAGACGTCAAAAACACTATTACCACCATAATTTTATAATTATGTATATAATGATAAAATATTTGTATAATTTTACCTATAAAGGTTATTTTAACGTACCGATCTACTTGGTAAAATTATTAATTAATTGATATATTAATTAATTTAATTAATAATTTTACCCTTTTATTATTAATTTAAAATTATATATATATGTGTGTGTGATTCAAATTTGTACAGTAAAAGAAAAAAAGATAGATAAGTGAGGGGGAACAGCAAGCTGGGTGTATTAGATTGACACTCGGGCAAAATGGAAGAAGTCTTCGCTGTTTCAAGCCTACGCCCTTCTACAGAAAGGAATAAGAAGAGAAAATAGATGGCGAGGGGGAAAAATCTGAGAGAGAAAGGAAGGTGTCCGGGTTAACGGTTGCACATGTTGAACTGACCAGAAGGAAGTAGATGGAGATAAGTGTGGATAGAGAGACAACAGTAACCTGGCTAAAGTGTGTGTGTTTGCAACCAAGTGTGTGTATGTGTGGGAGTGTGTGAAGCTATCAGATGCGTGTGTGTACGTGTGTAGCAGCTAATGTGTGTGCGATTACTTTGTGCGAGTCGTGTGTGTGTTCTTCTGTGGTTTGTTAAGTGTGTATGTGTGTGCGTGGTGTGTGTACTGAGTATAACGGTATTAAGAAGGTGTGGGACGGTAGAGAATGAGAGGCAGACTAATATATACATATGTATGTATATATATATATATATATATATATATATATATATATACATACATATGTATATATATATATATATTATATATATACATATACACACACACCACACACACACACACACACACACACATATATATATATATATATATATATATATATATAGTAAATCGCAAAAAAAACAGCAAACATAAAAAAACAACAACGCAAGGACGTGGTACATGTAAAGTAGTAGCAGACGCTCAGGGAAGGAAAGAATATGGTTTACGTTCGAGCAAAAGTCTTCTTGAGAAGCAGAGGAGTTCCAATAGAAAGGAAGACGAGAGGGAAAAAATCGCCAACGATTCACACGTGGTTACATTTTGAAATATATATATATATATATATATATATATATATATATATATATATATATATATATATATATATATATATATATACATGGGTGTGTATGATTGTGTATAGAAGAATATATTACTCAAAGAAATTCCAATTTTATCTGATTTTCACGTTTTATTTGCAATCTTATAATAATATGATATAAGAATATGTTATATAATGAAGTGATAGAGTATAATAATGATCGATTCTGGTTGAACAAGTACTTTCATGCATTAAACTATGTAATCTTCAGGTTCATGTAGTAGTGATGACAGTTATGTTTTACAATGTGTATATATATATATACCAAATGTTAAGAAAAAAACAAAGAAAATTCTTTAACATATCTTTAATGATTCCTTACAATTGTTTCTGTACCAACGGAAACTGAAAGCAGCCCGTCATGTATGTGTGTGTGTGTGTGTGTGTGTGTGTGTGTGTGTGTGTGTGTGTGTGTGTGTGTGGTGTGTGTCTGTGTTTGTCCCCCACTATCGCTTGACAACTGATGTTGGTGTTTACGTCCCTATAAATTAGCAGTTCGGCAAAAGAGACCGATAGAAGAATTACTAGAACTTACAAGAATGAGACCTGGGGTCGATTTACTCGATTAATACCCCTTAAGGTGGTGCTCCAACATGGCTGCAGTCAAATGACTAAAAGGAGCAAAAGAATATATATATATATATATTATCTATATATATATATTATATATATATATATATATATATATATATATATATATATATATATATAGACACACCAGGCATGCATATATACATGGTCATATGTACACGTTAAGAAGTCTATGCAAGCACACTTACATACATGTATGTGTATTTGCGTGCGCGTGTGTGTGTTTGTGTGTGCGTGCGTGCGTACTGAAGTAGAGAACCCACAACGATTTACTTTCACTTGATAATTTTTTTTCTATCATGTTTTAGAAACTGGACGCTTTTTTTTATTTATTTATTTATTCTCACACAATGATACAGGAAACAGGTGGTACAGGAAAGTGCAGCATTGACAACAAAACATTTGTGGAGAAATTTTAAAGCTTTGCATAAACAACAATTGGAGTTTAACACATTGATTTGGAGAGAATTATCATATTTTATAAGAATAGGATGGATCCTATCTGAAAGCAGCTCCAGGTGTTGTGAAGAACGAATTTGTACGTGGTCTGTTTCTAAAAGCTATATATATATAGCATCTGGTGTGCTAAACGCTGTTTTAATGATTCAGCATTAAGTGTTGCAGCAGGCCTTTTCTGATCTTAAGAAAGTCTCATCTTCCTTCTGTCTTGAGATTCCAACAGACGTGCTGCAGCATGCTTTTGCTGATGTTGAGAAAGTCTCCTCTCCCTTCTCTCTTGAGACTGTATTTCACGTGCTGCAACATGAGTTTGGTGATCTTTGAAAAATGTCATGTCCCTTCTATATTGAGACTCCATCTAACGTTTTTCCTTTGGTGGTATATTTTTTCAATATTTTAGACAAAAATTTATGAACATAGAAAAAAATATACATTAATCTCTATTTTTGTAAAGCGGTTGTATGTACGTAGTATGTCTATATTTTTGTATGTTATATAAATTAACCAAATATGAGTAGTGTATAAAGCTGTAGAAGAAAATAGCTTGAGTGGAAAAAACTTGAGCCACTGTAGGATATCTTTTTCTAACGCATGAATGCTCAGTGACGTGGTTGAATTCTCATTGGATAATAATGAAGGCTTATCGGCTGTATCACAGTGTTTTTTGATAGAGGGAGAAATGTAAATAGTGTATTTAAATAGACGGACTGCAAAAAAAATTTTAATAAGTAATGTAGGGAGAACGTACAAATGGCGTGAAGTGAAAGATATTTACGCACGACAAAACTGAAAAACACTGAAGTCAATTTTCAGAGAGAGAGAGACAGACAGACAGACAGACAGACATAGACTTAAAGAGAGGAAGTATTACAGAGGAGGAAAATGAGGAAAAGAAAGAGACAAGATAAATAAAAAGAGAGAGTGAAAAGGGAAAGAATTGCTTGAAAACTGCAGAAGTCAAAGGGAGAGACACGCCGATGGAACCTGCCAAAGCCACTCCAAAGGTTTGTTCTGAGTGTGGACACAGCGCCATTCTGAAAGAACTACACAAAAGTGGTTTTCACGTTTCAAAGAAAATAAATTCAACCTCACAGACTCTACGTTCCAGCCGACTTCCTCAGTTTAACAACGATCGATTGAACAGTCTCATCCACGAGAATCCGCACCGGTCCTTTAGGCAGTTGGCCCAGGAGATATCATTGCTTATTGCCTAACGTGTCTTTAGGTCAATCAGCTGTACGATTTTAATGGTTACAGAAAGCTACTTGAAGGAAATGAAAAGTGTGCACTCATTGCAACCTACGAAGATCAGTATTAAAGAACTGGTCTTCTTCATTCCTCGCCCGGAACGGCTTTTATCAACATTAGTTAACTGATCAAACGCAACGTTTAAGCATGCCTATTATACAAGCTTCTATTCGTACTACAACCTTATCTAATTTTATGACGCTTAAAGATAAGAAGGCGGCTGTGAATAAACGTTTATTAGAAAACCAGCTACTGCAAGCAATGTCTGGTTTCATCGCTATAAAAAAAAAGACTAAGCATAATGTTAGAGTGTGAGGAGTAGGTAGGATCGCTGATGCTGAAGCAGCAAATTTGTTCACAACCAAGAAAAAAGTAACCGAGTAAATGTGGTAAATCACCCTCACACATTATTAATGTTGAAGAAAGAAATTAATTTGGGAAGCGCTTGCGATTGAGAAGTTTCATTGTAAAAGAAAAATTATTAACGCCAAGTGTTGAAGTAGCTAAAGATTAGCGAACTTTTCTATTTGGTTACAGCTGGAGACGGAACTTGTGCACCGGGATCAGAATTGAATGAGCACAGCTCAAGGCCAAAAGCTAAAAGAAATTTGGAAATATTTCGGTGTGCTGGATGCAGTAAAAACAGTAAAAGGTGCATAGAACGAAGTTGCTAAGAAACTATGAAAGCGTTTGGAAAAAAATCTGCCCTCAACATATTTAGTTTTGAGAGATTTAAAGAACCAATAGAAACTGTTCGCAATGAAACTCAATTGGGTGTTGATCTGATTAATGAGTTGCCTCTTGATGTTTACACCTGTTATATAAACATTGATGATTTGTTGCAATGGCATAATCAAGAGATTGACAACGGAAACATTGAAATGGAAGAGCATTATAAAAAAATCTGCAGATCTGAGAATGGAAATTCTTGTTTATTCGTTCACTCTCGCGTTCGAGTTTCTGGAGTGAAATTTCTAACGAAGTAGAAAGTTGTTGCAGGTCTACATATGAACCATGAACTATTTAAAGAAGAGACTTTCGTTGAAGACAGGGACATTTGCTGTGTTTATAAAGAGAAAAAATACTTTTTCAACTTCAAGCGAACCAAATCTTCAGTCAACTAAGAATATAGCCGCGAAAGATGCTTCTTAAAAGAATTACGGTAACAATAAATTAAAATATGGATTGTTTTAAAAGAAAATATCATTTCCCTAAAAGATCAGCCACAAATTATTTAGAGTAACATCTAAATTTCACTTTTTTTAAACAATAAATAGGAAGTTGATTTAGGAGAAAATGAGGGGAAATGCGAACAAAATGCTCATAAGGTTTATATACCGGGTCATTACTAGAGGCTACAGGCGCTCAAGTAATCCTTACGCCACTTCAACTATAATAAACGGTGTTGCTCTTCTGCAAATGGTAAATGTAATTAGTCCTTAAATTTGCTAATAGTTTATCCAAGAAATATCATTAAGACATCTAATTATAATTATACAGTTATTAACAGTGAAACTAACAATTAAACTAGCTAGTTAATTTCCTTGCTGGGTCTGTTGTATTTCAACTCGACGCAGCTATTAATATCGTTATCTAGTAGATGGTTATAAATCTAGTTACTTTAAAAGAATATTGTTATCATATATAGGCGCAGGAGTGGCTGTGTGGTAAGGAAATTAACTAAACTAAGAAATCCTAGATTAATAAATTACTGTTGCGTAGAGTTTCGTAGCAATGCTATACTTCACTACATACATACATACATACATACATACATACATACATACATACATACATACATACATACATACATACATACATATATACATACATACATACATACATACATACACACACACACATTTATATATAATTATACATACTAGCTTTTACTCTTTACTCTTTTACTTGTTTCAGTCATTTGACAGCGGCCATGCTGGAGCACCACCTTTAGTCGAGCAAATCGACCCCGGGACTTATTCTTTGTAAGCCCAGTACTTATTTTATCGGTATCTTTTGCCGAACCGCTAAGTGACAGGGACGTAAACACACCAGCATCGGTTGTCAAGCAATGCTAGGGGGACAAACACAGACACCCAAACACACACACATATACATATATATATATATACGACAGGCTTCCTTCAGTTTCCGTCTACCAAATCCACTCACAAGGCTTTGGTCGGCCCGGGGCTATAGCAGAAGACACTTGCCCAAGATGCCACGCAGTGGGACTGAACCCGGAACCATGTGGCTGGTTAGCAAGCTACTTACCACACAGCCACTCCTGCGCCTATATATGATAACAATATTCTTTTAAAGTAACTAGATTTATAACCATCTACTAGATAACGATATTAATAGCTGCGTCGAGTTGAAATACAACAGACCCAGCAAGGAAATTAACTAAACTAAGAAATCCTAGTTTTTATTTTACCGTTTTGTTTAAAAAGGGCTGCTGCTTTAAACGGGGTTTCCAAAACTGGTGGGGATGTCCTAAAAGGAAAGGATGTCCTAAAACCGAACTCGTTGCCAAATACAAGACGCATTAAGTGATGAACCTAAAACAAGCTGAAAGAAAGATCGAGTGATGAATAAAATAAAAACTAGAGATATTTAATTGATTATCTCTCTCTTTATAAACGGCAGTTTGTCTGTCTGTGTGTCTGTCAGGTTGTACCGTCACCCTGACCACGGCTTTCAACCGATTCTGATGAAACTTGACACACACATAGCCCAATGTCATAATTCAAAACTAACGCAGCGAAAATTTTGGAAAGTTCCCCCAGTTCTGAAAAAAATCAATAAATTCGACATGGGGTCAAGAATCAGAAACACAAACCACAGACTGTCTAGGTGATACAACACGACCTTTTTAACTCTCAAAAAAAAATTTACCATAATTTTTTTTCCATTTTTTTGCTATTTTTTGGCTACAACTCTCTAAAAATGCTTTATAGTTATTTCCCTTACAAACCCGAGCAACGCCGGGCGATACTGCTAGTCAATTATAAATAAATCAAATCGGTGTTCATGCCTTAATTCATTGCTGCTTGTTTCACGCCTTTCGATATTTGTTAGATCAAATCTCACCAGCGGACAACAAAACCGCTATTTATAACATGAATTCATTGTAAATTCCCCTCTCACCGATTCGTAATTTAGAACCAATTCA
>NW_021835465.1:7500-22500 GCF_006345805.1 Octopus sinensis | reverse complement strand
CCTCCTATTACTATAAAAATACAGGTGATGGCCATGGATGAGTGGGTGGGTGGGTGGGCGGGTGAGAGATAGTTCGCAGGGAAGATGGTGGAGGAACTTTTTCATTTCTTTTTTCTTTTGGTTTCCATTTTTGTCTTTTCTGTTTTATTTCCTTACATTTTTTTGCTGTGAGTGGAGGAGTGTTGCATTTTTTTTCTTTCTTTTTCTTTCTTGTTTTAAGGTGGGCGGCAAAAATCTTGCTTGAGTGTCTCGTTTCAACATTCAAAAATCATCATCATCATCATCATGACGATGCCGACAACCATCACCACCATCAGCAACAGCAGCAGCAGCAGCAGCAGAACAGCATCACCCTCATCATTATATACAACATAGTAAATGCACAGGTGGATCAAGCACTAAGATTTAGATTATCATCTTCGGATGATTGGAAACTCAACGGTGACACCGGTGGGGATTGAACTTAAAATTGTTTCTTTCAAGAACTGAGTTTCCTTTGCGGTGAGTGCTCTGTGTTTTGACATCGACTTCATTTCAGGATGCAAAATACACGTATTTGCTTTCAATCCCAGCTTAGTCATCTACAAATGTAAACGTAACTGATATATTTTAGTAAATGAAATTATTATTATTATCGTTAGTTCGCCGAGCAAAATGCTAAGCGGTAAGTATTTCGTCTGTCTCTACGTTCTGAGTTCAAATTCTGTCGAGATCGACTTAGATTTTCATACTTTAGGGGTCGATAAATTAAGTGCCAGTTAAGTACAAGTGTCAATGTGATCGACTGTCCCCTCCCCACAAAAATCCAGGCATTGTGCTTATAGTAGAAAGGATTATTATTATTATCATTATTATATTATTATTATTATTATTATTATTATTATTATTATTATTATTATATTATCATTATTATTATTATTATTATTATTATTATTATCATTATTATTATTATTATTCAGTAGTTTTTTTATCGTGCTTTCACTTCACTACCGAGCGCAGCTCTGTGTGCCTTGTGTATGTGCTGTGCTTTGTTGTGATGCTCTTATATTCACTGTATGGAAAGTGTTCTGCGTAGGATGTGGGCAGTGCCCAGTAGTGCAATTTTCTGTATGTTATATGTGTTTGTAAGTCCTGGTGTTTTTATTATGTATTTGTCTGAATATTTTTTATCATGCCTAATGCACCTACTATGATAGGAATTGTTTCTGTTTTTAGATTCCACATTCGAGTTACCTCTATTTCCAGGTCTTTGTATTTTGAAAGTTTCTCCATTTCTTTTAGAGACACGTTGTCATCTGCTGGTATTGATTCATCAATTAGAAATCATTTTTTTCTTCATGATCTCTGACAACTATATCTGGTCTGTTGGCCTTAATTTCTCTATCTGTGTGTATTGGTATATCCCAGAGTATGGTTGCTTTCTCGTTTTTTGTGACCTTTTCTGGGGTGTGCCAATACCATCTTCCTTCTGTTGTTATTCCATAATGTTGGCATAGCTTCCAGTGTATGAAGGTCCCAACTCTGTCGTGTCTGTGAATATATTCCTTCTTAGCCACGACAATATGATTTATTGTTTCTTGTCCATCACATATTCTGCAGTTACTTGTTATATTTCTTTTCCTGTCTCTGCTTTGAGTCCTGAGCTTCTCAACCATTGCTGGGATTTTTCTTTGTCTATTTCTTCTGCATTTAGTTCAGTCCACTATTTGCCATGAAGGGGCTTTTCTTGCCATCGTTTTATCATGGTCCGTTGCTGTTCTAGTTTTAGTTTGGATTTCATTTGTTTTATTATTACTATTATTATTATTATTATCATTGAGTGAGAGAGCAGTTCATGCCATCAAAGTGACACTGGGGTAAAATATACGAAGCCCAATATACCCATCATGACTACCCGTCTGATAAAGGTACACTAGGCACATGCACACAACCATATTGCGCGACATGGTGATCTCATATCAAGATAAACAGCACATGACCTTGCAGGTGGGGCCCAGTTAGAATTTTCTTCAGGTTGAGTAGCCATCCCGCTCAAACGGTCCCTGAATAAGGGTTGTTTAAGGATGTTGAAAAAACCACCCATGTTTCCAGAGGTGAACTATTCAAACCCCAAAGAACCTCTCAACACATGGCTATGATGCTCCCCCACTACTTCTGCTCGTGATCAGAGATGCACATATCGTCAGCCACTAAGGGACATGCTCAACTGGTTATGTCAAACAACTGACAAGCAAATCTGTGGTATTGAGCAGATATTTGCTGTAGCCCATCTTTTATACCAGACAAAACAATGTACATGATAACACTTCCAATCAGTTAAGATCAGAAGCCATGAGAGCCACAGCCTGGTACTGCATCAGGGCATTATTATATTATTATTATTATTATTATTATTATATTATTATTATTATTATTATTATTATTATTATCATCATCATCATCATCATCATCATTGTAATTATTATTATTATTAAGGCGGAGGGCTGGCAGAATAGGTTAGCACGCTGGGCAAAATGCTCACCGGCATTTCGTCCGCTTTCACGTTCTGAGTTCAAATTCCACCAAGGTCGACTTTGCCTATCATCCTTTCAGGGTCGATAAAATAAGCGCCAGTTGAACACTGGGGTCGATTTAATCGACTTCCCAAACCCGCTGGCCTTGCGCCAAAATTTGAAACCATTATTATTCCTCATATGCAAACAATAGATTAGACCGTTGGGAAAGAAAAATTCCTAACATCGGACTACAACAAGTAACCTTAGATGCCAAGAACCCTCCTAAGCTTCCTGGCTGTCCCTGATAACACTGTTTTCTGGAGCTACACTAAAATAGGTTTCATGCCTGTTTTCTCTATCCTTCTGTTCAGATCTTTAGGGATACTTCCCAAAGGACCTATAACTACTGGATTACATTCTACCCGCACTGTCTATACTCTCTGTAATTCAATGGCCAGCTCCTGATACTTTTCTATTTTTCCTATACCTCTCATATTGATTTTTTCATCCTTTTGGACTGTAAACTCAATTATCTGTCACTTTCTATTCTCTTTATCTACTAATACTAACTAAGACCTTCCAGATGCTGTTACTCAGTCAGACTGGATTTTAAAGTCACACAGCATCTTGTACTTCTCACTTTCTGGTACTTTACTAGGTTTATGTTCTTTATGTTACTTGTCCAGTTTTCCTTTTGTATCTCTCGTTGTTTGCGTATTTCATGTTGTTTACTGTTGGTGACGTCCTGTACCCATGTATGCATATATATATATATATATATATAGGCGCAGGAGTGGCTGTGTGGTAAGTAGCTTGTCTACCAACCACATGGTTCCGGGTTCAGTCCCACTGCGTGGCATCTTGGGCAAGTGTCTTCTACTATAGCTTCGGGCCGACCAAAGCCTTGTGAGTGGATTTGGTAGACGGAAACTGAAAGAAGCCCGTCGTATATATGTATATATATATATGTATGTGTGTGTGTTTGTGTGTCTGTGTTTGTCCCCCTAGCATTGCTTGACAACCAATGGTGGTGTGTTTATGTCCCCGTCACTTAGCGGTTCGGCAAAAGAGACCGATAGAATAAGTACTGGGCTTACAAAAGAATAAGTCCTGGGGTCGATTTACTCGATTAAAGGCGGTGCTCCAGCATGGCCGCAGTCAAATGACTGAAACAAGTAAAAGAGTAAAAAGAGTAAAAGAGTATATATATATATACTGTTGTTGTCTGTGTTGGTAAAATGTAATCAATAAAATCTTATAGAACAAAGAGAAATATAGTTTGATTTACGTAAGGAAACACAAATCCGACGTTTCGGACTAACACCTTTTGTCAGAGAGAGACAATGAAGGAGAAAGAGAGAGAGAGAGAGAGAGAGAGAGAGAGAGAGACTGAGAGACATAGAGACAGAGACAGACAGACAGACTGGCAGGCAGACAGGCAGACAGGCAGACAGGCAGACAGGCAGAGGCAGAGAGAAAAGAGAGAGAGAGAATGTAGAGAATATGATATGATCGTTATAGAACTGTGAAAATCGCCTTTCTGCCATCATGCTAATAGCCATTATATTTTAAGTTATCAGTTCCCGAACAAGATCCTCGAACCATCCTCACGACTACTACACCTACTAACCCTTCCACTGTTATATCACCAACACTATCACTGCAGTAACTCCAAATCTAGTACATAACCACTGCACTATTACCTCCACTACACAGCAACCATCATCACCACACTACCACTAGACTACGACTAACCCCACAGCTATATCGCCCACCACCACTACACCACAATACGCCTTTAGTACTACTGTATATATGTGTGTGTGTGTGTGTGTATATATACGTACATATATATTTATATATATAAGATATAAACACACACACATACACATACACACACACACATACACACACACACATACACACACATACACACCCATATATATATATATGTATGTATGTATGTATGTATGTATGTATGTATGTATGTATGTATGTATGTATGAATGTTATGAACTATGTATATATATATATGTATTTATGTAATGTCTGTGTGTGTGTGTATGTGTGTGTATGTGTGTGAGAGTGTGTATAAACCAAACAAAATGTATCCTGCAGCTGAAGACTAGAGATTGTCTATCTTTCTGCTTCACTGCACAAACAGATGGAGAGACGAGAAGGGAGGATGGAGCTTACAAATACGGGTAGGAAAACGGGTGGTAGCCTTTATAACTTTTTTTATTGTGTGCATGTGTGTATGCATGTGACTGTGTACGTATATGAGCTTGTGTTAGTGGTCAAGGTGATCGGGCACTAGTTTGATATTAGCATGAGTATGTGAGTGAGTGGTCGATCTAACGAGTGCTGGCCAAAATCCGTGTACACACCGATGGGTGAAAGTGCGATCTAGGTAAACCGGTTAGGGTATGCATGTCTGTGAGAGAGAGAGAGTGAGTGAGAGTGGAGGGAGAGAGAGAGTGAAGGGAGAGAGAGTGGAGAGAGAAAGTGTGGAGAGGGAGAGTGTGTGTGAAGAGAGAGGGTGAAGAGATAGAGAGAGAGAGAGAGAGAAGAGAGAGAGAAAGAGAGAGTGAAGGGAGAGAGAGTGGAGAGAGAGAGAGAGTGAAGAGAGAGAGAGAGAGAAGAGAGAGAGAGAGAGTGAGAGTAAGTGAAGGGGGAGAGAGAGTGAAGAGAGAGAGAGAGAGTGGAGAGAGAAAGTGTGTGACGAGAGAGAGAGAGAGAGAGAGAGTGAAGAGAGAGAGAGAGAGAGTGGAGAGAGAGAGAGAGAGAGAGAGAGAGAGAGAAATCTAGGATAGCCTGTGTGAGTGGATGTTTGTGTCTTTGCGAATGTGTGTGTGAGTGGTCATCGTTTATGTAGTGTTTATGTGTGTATGTGTGTCCTTACGAAGTCTACAGATATGAGGGTCATTTTGCGTATGTGTATATATCTACGTCCGTGTGCTAACATCTATATATCAGTGAAGAATCTGAAATAGCAGGCTTAGCCTCTGTCTGAGTGCATACATGTCTTATTAGTGATCTACGGAACCATAAGTAGCCTACATGGATGTAATCATATATATGTATATATATTTGAAAGTCTATGAGGATCACTTAATACAGTTTTGGAAGTGTAGAGGTGATTTTAAAAACTTTTCTTTTTAATGTTATGAAATTTTTTATGAGGATGTTACTAATCTTTTTTGGAAAGAAGCTTTTTTCTAGTGCGTGTGCGATTTCGTTAAACCTCTTGAGACACACGTGCTCTCTTTCTCTCTCCCTCTCTCTCTCTCTCTCTCTCTCTTTCTCTCCATATATATATATATATATATATATATATATATATATATATATATATAAGTGTGGCTGTGTATGTCAGGCCACTGGCAGCATATGTCCAGTTAAACCTTTTTCATGGTCAGGTCAGTGGTGGCAAAACTGAAACCCTTCACTAGACCAAATTAGTGGGTGGGGGTCAATTGCTTGAAAATTGAGCAATACAGAAAAAAACATGACCTGTCAAAAGGACGGCTGAAACCAGAATATGGCCAACAGATATCTAGCATTAGTGTCTGAGGACATAGCAGTACCCGAGATGGTGCACGAGCGTATTGTAAGGCCACTTTGTGAGTGATTGACCCCTAGATCTTGTTGGGACATTTGTCTAGGAGAAGGCTGGATAGGGTTTCTTTTTGTGACGAAGGCAACCTCTCTATCTCTCTATCTTGCAGTTGCGTTTAGTAAGACAAATTCTAGAGAGTACACAATGAGACAGAAAATAGCTGTGACGATGATCTTCAAGTAGTTTCAAACAGACTGCAGCTGAGAAGGAGTACCACTCGTCTAGAGTTACCCATACCACTTGATCTATCTATTTCACGATGAAGATAATGAAGATAACGGGAAATGCGAACTCCTAAAACTACTATAATGAATTATTGTGTAGATTATCTTCTGCAGTGTGGACCATATATCCTGGATCTCAGGTACTGGTCGTTATCGCTGCGGTAGTCGGGTTTATCGTGACTGTCTACAGCAATGAAATATCACCACTTCCGTATTTTTTTCGTCCGTGAAGACACACGGTAGGTATAGCATGGCCGGTAGCAGTCTTGTTTCTTCGGTCGTCCGCGCGGTTGCATATTCCGTTGCTGCAGTTCTTTACGAACTACAATCATCAAAGGGCCCACGATTAAAGAAGATGGTCATCATAGAACTCTCTAGATAACCATACCTGGAGATACTGTATGAAACTGAGGTTAGCCTATGTATATCTGAACAAATGGATATTTGTGAGAAGTTCTAAATAAGCGGGGCAGTATATATGTGTCTATATGCATATGTATATATATAAATTTTTATGGTGGAGGCGCAATGGCCCAGTGGTTTAGGGCAGCGGACTCGCGGTCGTAGGATCGCGGTTTCGATTCCCAGACCGGGCGTTGTGAGTGTTTATTGAGCGAAACCACCTAAAGCTCCACGAGGCTCCGGCAGGGGATGGTGGTGATCCCTGCTGTACTCTTTCACCACAACTTTCTCTCACTCTTACTTCCTGTTTCTGTTGTACCTGTATTTCAAAGGGCCGGCCTTGTCACTCTCTGTGTCACGCTGAATATCCCCGAGAACTACGTTAAGGGTACACGTGTCTGTGGAGTACTCAGCCAGCCATTTACACGTTAATTTCACGAGCAGGCTGTTCCGTTAATCGGATCAACCGGAGCCCTCATCGTCGTAACCGACGGAGTGCTTCTTCTTCAAATTTTTATGTTTACGCGTGTCTGTGAGTAGTATAAGGGGTCAGGGTAATTTTTGTGTATGTGAGTGTGTGTGTGTGTCACAGTATGTGTAAATGCTTATTTGAATGGTATGTGTAATCGGAGTTTGTGCATGCATTATATACACACGTGTGTTGTGTCTGTAAGTGGCGTGAGGAAACAGGGTGGAGCGTTTGTGCGTGTATATGTGCCTAATATGCATGCATGCTGTGTATGTGTTTGTGTGCGTCTATGTGTTTGTGTTTGCGTGCGTCTGTGTGTGTGTGTGTGTATACCTGTCTAGCTGGCTGTCTGTCTCTCTGGTTACCAGTCTGAATGCGTGTCTGCACGTCTACACATGTGTGTTTGTGTGTGTGTGTGTGCGTGTGTCTATGTGTCTCTGGGTGTGTATGGCATGTGTAGGTGCTTGTGTGTGTATAAAGTGGTGATGGTACTGGAGTGGAGGGTACAATGTTACAATGGGTGGAGTTTTGACTAAAGCAATCCAGCGGAAACGACCAGCGTAACAGGCGGAAGTGGTCGTCTCGCTACGATTGTGTGTGATAATATGTTCTGGGAAGGTCTGTGCAGGTGCTGAATGACGTGCAACGTAAAGTAGATAGCTGGCTGGCTCGACGGCTGGTCGGCTAGCCGACTGGCCGCTGGCCGGCTGGGCAGCTAGCTCGGCTAGTCAGGTGATTAGGTGGTTGGTTGGTTGGTTGGCATTCTATTCGGAAAATGAGCCGGTAGATAGATAGATAGATAGATAGATAGATAGATAGATAGACAGACAGACAGACACACAGACAGACACACAGACAGACAGACACACACACACACACACACACACAGATAGATAGTTAGATAGATAGATAGATAGATAGATAGATAGATAGATAGATAGATAGATAGACAGACAGACAGACACACAGACAGATAGACAGACATACAGACACACAGACATACAGACACACAGACAGATAGATAGATATGTTTCTTTATTAGCCACACAAGGCTACACACAGACAGAACAAATTACAAGGTAGAGCTTTTCTTTTGGCTGTAAAAAAAAGGGGGTTGGTTTTCGATCAAAAGGGATCGTAAAAGGAAAGAAAGAGGACAAAAAAAGGGGAGGATTTAAAAAAAGGGGGGGAAGAAAAGGGGAGAGGAAAAAAAAAGTTGATCAATAGGGATCGTAATCACAGAAATGTCAATATGAAGTGTAAAGGGGAGGACAGGTGAGGTTTACCCGTGGAAAGAAAAGCCTATGGAAAAGACCACGGTAACCTCGGTCAATGAAGTCACATGTTATATTTCTTTTTTTTTTTGCAAATAAGCAACTCTCTGTATTAATTTTTACGGTTCATAGAATCATAGTCAAGGTGGCTTCGTCATTCATACGTGCCATCCTTGCTACATTCACCCATTTTTTTTAAACATTCACTAGACAAAACTTGCCTTTCTACTCTCACTTTCCTCTTCAAGTGATACTTGAAGAAGTTGATGAGAGATTGACCAGAGAGGAAAGTGTTTGTCTCTAATCCTTTCAGGCGCGTCCACCAGATACATTCTTTCGCCATAGCCACAAGTATGATAAAAATAGCTCTTCCTTCCCGTTTGAAGGAAGGAGGCGTGACGATATTAACGATAGACTCGGCTGATAAACCGACACGTCCCACACGTGACAGCAGTCGTTTGACATAAGCCCACAGGTCGGAAATTGCTGGACACTGCACGATTGCGTGCAGAGCGCTTTCGTCGCTCTGACCGCATCTCGGGCAGGTCGGCCCCGTGTTTCTCGAGCCATGCCTATAGAGCTTATCCCGAACTGGTAGCGCTTCTCGGTAGCACCACCAGGCCAGGGATCTCTGGAAGTTGTCCATAGGTCGGGCCGAAAGTCGTTTGAAACAGGCGAGTCAGGTATTCCTCGTCGACGCCCAGGTTTGCCCCGAGATCGTCGTCGTACCTCCCCTCCACTAATCCCCTATAGAATGCTTTGGTTGTGTTGAAGTCACTCAAGGTCGACCCGGGACGGCAGAGTTGCTTGAGAGCAACGCGACACTCGCGGTGCCATTCGCCCTTCCTCTGCCTCTTTTTGATCCACGACTGCAGTTCGGTCATGGAGACGAGTTGCGGGAATGCGTGCTTCACAAACGGCGAGCACACCTGAGAGATAGATAGATAGATAGATAGATAGATAGATAGATAGATAGATAGATAGATAGATAGATAGATAGATAGATAGATAGACAGACAGATAGATAGATAGATAGATAGATAGATAGATAGATAGATAGATAGATAGATAGATAGATAGATAGATAGATAGATAGATAGATAGATAGATAGATAGATATGTTTCTTTATTAGCTACACAGGGCTGCACATAGACGGGACAGATTACAAAGTAGAGCTTTTCTTTTTTGGGGGAAAAAAAGTGGGGTAGCTTTTCGATGAAAAGGGATCGTAAAAGGGAAAGAAGAAAAAAATAAAAGAAATAAAAGAAAAAAAGAAGGAAGAAGAAAAAAGGGAAAAAAACGATCAATAGGGATCGTGTATCACACTGTCATGATGTAAGGTGTAAAGGGGGAAGCAGATAAGGTTTATCCGTGGGAAAAAAAGCCTACGGAAAAGACCACGGTAACCTCGTCAATATTGTTACATGTTACCACATTTGTTTGCAAGTAGGGTAACGTACTTATATTTTTATTGCGTACTTTCAATGCACAACTGAGAGCCGTTCTGAATAGGCTTGGTTCCCAGTTGTGTTATACTTTTGGCTTTCGATTTCCCATTGTGTTGTATATACTCTGCATAATATGTTTCTAACAGTGATATTGTCTCTGTGCTGAGTGCCCTTGTATTCATCGCAGTCTATTCTAATCATTCCTAATCCACCTAATCATTGTTAAGCCAGCAAAATTCTTAGAGCATCAGAAAAATTGCTTTGTGCTAATTGTCACAGCACTTTACGTTCTGAGTTCAAATTCCACCGAAGTCACATTTGTCTTCCATCATTTTCGACCCAATAACATAAAGTCCCCGTCAAGTACTGAGATCGATGGTATTGATTAAATCCTTTCCCTCAAAAGTTGGCCTGGTTCTTAAGACAGAAACCATTAAATTATTTCTCTTTCCACTCCCCACATCTTGGTTATCTTAATTCCCAGATCTTTATCTTTGGATAATTTCCCCGTTGTTGATTGCATTTAAGAGAATTTCTCAATACATTTCAATGTTCTTTTATTCTTTTATTTGTCTCAGTCATTTGACTGCGACCATGCTGAAGCACCGCCTTTAGTCGAACAAATTGTAAGCCTAGTACTTATTCTATCGGTCTCCTTTGCCGAACCGCTAAGTGACGGGCATGTAAATACACCAGCATCGGTTGTCAAGCGATGGTGAGGGGACAAACACACACACAAACATATACACACATACATATATATACACGACGGGCTTCTTTCAGTTTCCGCCTACCAAATCCATTCACAAGACCTTGGTCGGCCCAAGAACACACCAGAAGACACCCACCCAAGTTGTCACGCAGTGGGACTGAAAACGGAACCATGTTCTTGCTAAGCAAGCTACTTACCACGCAGCCATTCCTGCGTCTACTTCAACAAATTGATCACTTATGTATGTGTGTGTGTGTACGCTTGAATGTATGTATGTATGTATGTATGTATGTATGTATGTATGTATGTATGTATGTATGTTTTTATGTCGAGTTACGATAAAAACAATTTAACATTAAACCGAAAAATTACTCAATACTTTTTGTAGAGTATATATCTATTATACTATTACAAGAAGAGGGGTGACAGGGACTTCGAAGTTTCGGCTTGCTAGCCTTCGTCTGACGTACATACATATGTATGTATGTACGTATGCGTTAGACATGTATGTATGTATGTATGTATGTATGTATGTATGTATGTATGTATGTGTGTATACGTATATACGTATTTACGTGTGCAGTATAATGAACGCTTTGCAAACCAAAATCTGTGTGGTTCCATGATTTGGAAAAAGTTTCTGCTTTACACAGTTCTTTATTGATTTGGAGGATTTTACCCTTCTCTTGACACAAATTAAGCCCCTTTCTCTATTAATGTGGATAAAACCAAGAGTTCCATTTTGAGTGAGCTAAACAAGAATAGCCATCATATGGCGATGGATTGTATCAGGAATTCTAATGAAAAGTCTTTTGAGATATCAGCCATGGGGTTGAGACAGAATATTAGTTGAGAGAATATTAACAGATTAACGAGAAGAGTTATGAACTGCCGCCACGAAAGCATGTTGCGCGATATTGATGTTTATGTCTCACAAAAATTCAATGAGATTCGTTCAATTTCTTTATAAAAATTTCTATTTCCTTAAATGATTTTACAAGTGTTAATTGAAAAGAAAAAAACGTAAATTTATTTCGAAGCAAATACGGCAGGCATTAGAGATTTTATGAATATCATTAATAGAAAATTGAAGGTTTTTACCTTTACATTATGCAACAGTCTGCTCACACCTGGATGACACAATTCTTCATGAATATTTTGAAGAAAATTATATTTTCGTTCAACAGAATAGATCGAGACAAGATATCAGCGCATATATTTTCTTTTTCACGCTGATATGTCAAAACGTTTTTGTCATTCTTCATTTCGCATTTACAAGATTTATGAAGCCTAAATTGGACACTTTGTCGGTATGTATTAAGGTTAGCTCGTCTTTCTACGAGGTAGTGCTGTCATTTATGTACTCACTGAGTAACAGCAATAATTTCTTACTAAATACGATACATTGATTTACTTGGTCCTGACTCCCAGGTGAATAGAAACTGGGTCGAGGTGACGAACAGGGTGGCCAGTCTTACTCAGAAATGAGCTGAGAAGATGTGCCTGAAAGGTCGGGCAGAAGTGGTGGCTGCCTACATCGGCCCCGTCGCTATTTATCGCCTGACCATCGTCTCCTGCCCTGGTTTGATCAGACTGGAGAATCTCTTATTTACTTTCTTGTGGAAGGAACACGTTCCAATGGTCAGGTGATCAGTCTATTGCCAATACCCTCTGCATGGCAGCTTAGGTATGCAGTGGCTTCTGACGCGCAGACACGCTCTCAGGTTGTCATCTGCAACGATTTCTAAACGGTAAACATGTATTGGCTCCGTTTGTGAGACACGTATTTCTGCAGTACTGGGTGAAGGAAAGACTGGGCTCCTGGCACCTAGAGTATCGTCAGACGCTTACAGCCTTCTACCAGTTGGTCAATATGATCGGTGAATATTCCACTTTAGCAATATATATTAGGGTGGTGAGCAAGCAGAAATGTTAGCACGCAGGGCGAAATGCTTAGCTGTATTTCGTCTGCCGTTACGTTCTGAGTTCAAATTCCGCCGAGGTCGATTTTGCCTTTCGTCCTTTCGGGGCCGATTGAATAAGTACCAGTTATGCACTGGGTCGATGTACTCGACTTAATCCCTTTTATCATCCATTTTATCCATTCTTGTATTCGGAGAACCACAACGCTATCATCCATTTTTCCCATTCTCCGTTTTATTACACACCGTGTGTACATCCATGTTTTTTATGAATGCAAACCCAAACATTTTGTCTGTCCTTGTTTTGTCCCTCTCATCATTCACTCTGGTGGCAGACAAAAGAAATTCTTCTTTGGCAAAATTGTTAGCACGCCGGCGGCAATGCTTAGCGGTATTTTGTCCACCGCGACGTTCTGAGTTCAAATTCCGCCGAGGTCGATTTTGCCTTTCATCCTTTCGGGGTCGATTAAATAAGTACCAGTTACGCACTGGGGTTGATCTAATCGACTTTATCCGTTTGTCTGTCCTTCTTTGTCCTCTCTGTGTTTAGCCCCTTGTGGGTAGTAAAGAAATAGGTATTTTGTCCACCACGACGTTCTAAGTTCAAATTCCGCCGAGGTTGACTTTGCCTTTCACCCTTTCGGTGGTCGATTAAATAAGTACCAGTGAGACACTGGGGTCGATGTGATCGACTTACCTCCTCCCCGTACATTTCAGGCTTTGTGCCTGTAGTAGAAAGGATTATCATTATTATTATTGTTGTTGTTACTATTACTATCATCACCGTTATTACCATCGTCAACATGATGTTTTCAGCAATTTTATGCAATTTTCTACTGCATCACCGCGTTCCTGAGATGTGTGTGTGCGTGTTGCGTGTGTGTGTGTGTGTGTGTGTGTGTGTGTGTGTGTGTTGTGTGTGTGTGTGCATGCGTGTGTATGTGTGTGTATGTGTATTTGAGGGATTTAGTTCAGGGTTTGTCTGCTCTATTTAATTGTTCCTAGCGTTGTTTTAGTCATTCTTTTGTTGTGTCGGATTTGTGTGATGTGAGATGGATTATTTCGTTGGGTGTCGACTTTTATATATGAGACGACGTGAAGTGTTATGTGATTGCGTAGAGTCTGAGCTGACAAGATTGTATTCTATTAATGGGCGACATCTGTGTACAATTTAGGTCTGGTGAGTCGGCTATCATTTGTATAAGAATATGTCTTGTACTATTTTATTGGGTAACGCTTTTGTAGTCTGTACGCTATGTCATGTGTTACACGCTGTGTTGACGATTGTACCCCAGAATATGTGCTGCGTACGGGCCACACAATCACCCCCCTCCCAGTCAAATCATTTGATGATGATGATGATGATGGTTATTCGGTATGTATTGTTTGAGTAGTGATATTAAACTGAAAGAGTTTTGCGTACGATATGTGATACGCTTCCCGTTTGAACATCTGTAAGTCTACGGTGAGTGTAGGAAGATAATTCCTGGAGAAGACGATTCTGGGAAGTGTATTGGATAAAGTGGTTAACTCTGTGTGTGGTGGGCAGTGAGATGAGATAAGGCAAAGATACATGGGGTTTGGATCGAGTGGTTGTGTAGTTGGTTAGTTCACTGGGGCAGTTTCATAACCTTTCAACGCAACTCTTCTAGAATTGTCTCAGAATGATGAGAGTTGTCAAGTATCGAATCTACTGACGGTTGCTCACTTATATTTTGTAGCGATCTTGTGATAATCCAAGCAACCATGGGGTGACCATTGGAAAACTAATCTGTTGGTTTATTTATTGTCAACGTTGCAACTTCCTTCATTATTTGAGCATTCAGGCTCATACACAGATGGGGACGATGCAAGGACAGACAGAGCACCACAATGGGGACAAAAAACATAAAACGAATGAAAAATGGAAAAATGTACAATGAAACCGATAGTGATGAAATGGCTGCATGCGCCCCACTTACATGCGGTACCATTTGAACGTTCTTACTTCCAGTTTATGATATTTCTCTTTTTCGGTGATTTTTTACTATTAGCATCATTTTGTTTACTCTTTTTTTTTTCCTTTTCCACCTCCTTTTTTTAAAAAAAACAACAATTAACTCTCTCTTTTATATATGATTCTATTTCTTCTATTACTGGCGGTATTCATCGAACTCCACCACGAATCCTGGTGGTTCAACTTGACATTTTCCCTTCAACTTGCTATATTTTTCCTTGTCGATTAAAATTGCTTTCACATTTTCACCATACACCTCCTTGGGAAACTTAACCCTTATAACTGATTTCAGTTTAGTTATCATTTTTTCTGTATTTACATTTTTGTCATATGTCACAAAATTCCAACTATGTCAACGTTGCAACTGCAGTGAATTGCCGAGGGCGAAGACAGCCAGTTCTCAGATGGACCAGTCCATCTAGGAGTAACTACAGTAGG
>NW_021835465.1:0-2500 GCF_006345805.1 Octopus sinensis | reverse complement strand
GAGAAAGATGAACGATTTAAAATAAATAAATGATTTAAAATAAATATATTGGAATTGTTGTGTGAGAAAGTATATATACTATGATTATAAAATATAGTGTGCCTTTCAAAAACAAAAAACAAAACATTTTACCTTTTATTTTTTATGAACGTAGTCACTCTCTCTCTCTCTCCCTCTCTCACTTTGTCTTTCCCATGAAACTCTCTGCCTCCTTCTTCCCCTTTTCTTTGTCTTATTCTTTTGTTAGACGCCATCAAAACGCAATGGCTGATATTTGTTATGGCTAAAAGCTATGGCTGAAAATGGTTGAAAATAGATTTTTACCCTATCCGCGGGTGCCTCGGGGATAAAAATAAGTTGACAAAGCCCAGATAGGATGTTGACAAATGTCCTCCTAAAATTTGAGCGACATGCGTGCTAATTTGTGGACGTGCATAAATTACAATAACGTACACACACACACACGCACACACATCCTCCCTTTTATAGATATGATTACTATTATTATTCAGGTCACTGCTTGGAATCGAACTCGGTATCTTGGGGGTTAGTAGTCCGCTACGCCATATTCCCATGGGCAATTATGGAGTGAATTTTAGGGATTATAAATCTAATAATTTCCTATCCTTCCTTAATACCGGATCCCATATGCTACTCATATCTGCACTCGGTCTGCTTATGTGCTGCTTCTTTTAGTTCTCGTATTTTGCTGTGGTGTTCTCTGTCTGTTATTTTACTTCATCCCACAGGAAGGAGGTGGTCTCAATTTTTCCATTCATTATCAGCTATACCCGAATTATCAATATCTCCGTCAAATGTAAATAATGCAAATAATGTAAATAATGTAAATAGTTCCTCAGCTCTTAAATATAGAACTGTATTTGTGTATTATGTTTTGAAATATTTCGCAACACTTTGCAACGTCATTCTATTTTGCGATATTTCGCAAATATTCTCTGCTTTGCTTTGCAATGTTTTACCTCGTTTTGATAAGCATTATAATGATTTTCAACGATTTAAAATTGTTTTTCAATGTTTTTCAATAGTTTTCTGTTTTCTATGTTTTTTTTTCTATTCTGAAAGATTGCCACAATATTTCTTCCTGGTTAGCTATACTTTGCAATAGTTTCCAACATATTGCTTTTACGTGCAATATTTTACCCTTTTCAAATATTTTTCAATGTCTTGCTCGGTTTTTCTCTGTCTGTCTCCACATCTTTCATCTGCTCTCGTGTTTTTCAATATTTTCCATTGATTTACAAAGTTCAATTATCTTTTGCAATGTTCGTCAATTTTGTTAACGTTTAGCCGAGATATTTTCATTTCTCTTTTTTAATATTGTTTATCAACAAAAGAGACTGACACAATAAGTACCAGATTTTTTTTTAAAACCCTAAGTACCGGGGGTTTATTTGTTCGACAAAAATATCTTCAATGCGGTGCTGTAGCATGGCCGTACTCCAATGACTGAAACATATAAAAGATAAAAGATATATTTTGCAATGGTTTACGTTGTCAGGATTTTAGTCTATTTTGTAATATTTTTAAAGCATTTTCCACTATTTTACTATCATTTGCAATCATGGCACTCCGTCGGTTGCGACGACGAGGGTTTCAGTTGATCCGATCAACAGAACAGCCTGCTGGTGAAATTAACGTGTAAGTGGCTGAGCACTCCACAGACGCGTGTACCCTTAATGTAGTTGTTGGGGAGATTCAGTGTGACACAGGTTGGCCCTTTGAAATACAGGTACAAGAGAAACAGGAAGTGTGAGAGAAAGTTGTGGTGAAAGAATACAGCAGAGTTCGCCACCAACCCCCTGCCGGAGATCGTGTTTTCGCTCAATAAATATTCACAAGGCCCGGTGTGGGAATCGAAACCACGATCCTACGACCGCGAGTCCGCTGCCCTAGCCACATAATTTGCAATATTTTACAATGTTTGCTCTCTCTTGCGATGTTGTTTAATTCATTTGCAATATTTTGCTATATTTTAAGGCGGCAATCTGAATTTAGAAATATTCTTTTCTCCTCTTGGCACAAGGCCTGAAATTTGGGGGCGGGCGATTAGATCGACCCCAGTACGCAACTGGAATTTCATTTTTAGACCCCGAAAGGATGAAAGGCAAAGTCGACCTCGGCAGAATTTGAACTCAGAACATAAAGACAGGCGAAATACCTGTTTCTTTACTACCCACAAAGGGCTAAACACAGAGAGGACAAACAAGGACAGACAAACGGATTAACTCGATTACACTGACCCCAGTGCGTAACTGGTACTTAAATTATCGACCCCGAAAGGTTGAAAGGCAAAATCGACCTCGGCGGTATTTGAACTCAGAACGTAACGACAGACGAAATACGGCTACGCATTTCGCCCGGCGTGCTAACGTTTCTGCCAACTTCCCTCCGCCTTAAAAATATTCTGATATTGTTACGTAATATATTCGTTGTTTTGCTTCTGATGCGCAACGTAAAATGTTTCAGAATTTTCATGTTT
>NW_021835464.1:62500-70289 GCF_006345805.1 Octopus sinensis | reverse complement strand
AGCCTTGATTAGAAGAAACGAACTTTGTGCTTAGTTAAAATACATTTGCCACATATTTGAGACTTGATGTTATTACACATTTTACCTTGCATAAACCATAGAGAACTACAATTCTCACCGGAGCTTAGTGAATTCACTTTAGTAGTTAAAACATTCACAAACATATTTTTAACCAACAAATAAATTTGCTTATTCTTCATCACTCTGCTTCGCGGTGATATATATATATATATATAGATATATAGATATACTATATTTATGATATCTTTTTTTACATATATATATATAGGATAATATAAAGAATTACACATTTATATATAATAAATATCTATAGTAGATATTTATATATATAATATATATATATATATATATATTATATATATATATTATATATTATACATATACATTATATGTGCGTGGGTTGTGGAGAGAAAGAGAGAGAAGTGAGATAGATAAGTAGATCTACACACACACACCACACTATTAATCATAATATATGTTATACACTAGATACATACATGTATATATATATATATATAAATATATATATATATATATAGGTGTATTTATATACACATATATATATGTATATGTATATATATGTATGCATTATATGTATGTCTATATATATGTATATATATGTATATATATATATATATATGTGTGTAAATATATATATATATATATATATATATATGCATATGTATATATGTATAAATTTGCTTACATACGTATATTTACGTATGTTAGTGTATACAAATAAGTATGTATGTACTTGAACTAATACATTCTTGTGCAAGTAAAACATCGTCGCGTGTTTGCGTTTACCAAAACTAATTTTTTTTTATTTTAATGAATATTGACATTTTTTTCTTCCATAGATGCAGAGAAATCTGTCAAAACATACAACATAATATATTGAGTAAATGGATATGCCTGCATCACTTTAATAACCACAACGTCATCTGTGACAAATAACATTGCCACCGTTGTCACCATAATCATCGTTGTTGCCATCGTATTCATCACCATTATCGAAAATTATCGCAAACGTCCATGTCACCGCCTTTGTCGTCGTCGTCATCATGATCGTCATCATCATCATCATCATCATCATTGTCATCGTCGTCGTTGTCGTTGTCGTCGTCGACATCTTTATCATCATCATGAACATCATCTAAGGGTTATCATTAGCAATTATCACGTCTCTTAATAGTCTTTACAATCATAGCCTATATTTATGTATACACACACACACACACACACACATATATATATATATATACATATACATATATGAGTGCATGTGCATACATGTGTGCATACGAACGTGTGTATATATGTATGCACATATACATATAGAATAAATATACATATGTATATTTATATACATTTATTCTATGTATATATATATATGTATACATGTATATATACACCACCTGTCTCTGTCTTTTGTCTTCTTCGCAAAACTCCCTATATATAATTATATATATATATATATGTATATATATATATATATATATATATATATATATATATATATATATATACATATATATATATATATATATATACATATATATAATATATTATTATATGTATATAAATTATATATATATAAATATATATATATAGGTGTGTGTGTGTGTGTGTGAACGATTTTATTTTAATATGTCAAATCCTAGTCTTTCAAATGCCAGATATTTTCATTTTATGCCAAGGCTTTCCTTCCTGTCTATCCTCAGTCGCCATGTAACGACGAGTTTTGTTTCAACAATCGCTAAACAGAGAGCCATTATCTGCCGCCACCACCAACACTTCTGAGACCTGATTCTTCTTTTATTATTTTTAATTTTGCTTAAAGCTACATCATTTCTTCCGGGGTAGGTGTTAATGAGTATTTCTTAAGCGGTGCTCTCTTGTCAATGAAATGAATTTGTACATAAACAATAAGCTGTCCGTACCCAGCGGCATATCTATGAGAAAACCGCAAATGACGTCGAAAGCACTTCAACAGATATGAAAGATTGACACATGGTTCCGGGTTCAGTCCCACCGCGTGGCACCGTGGACATGTGTCTTCTACTATAGCCTCGGGCCGACCAAGGCCTTGCGGGTGTATTTGGTAGACGGAACCTGAAAGAAGCCCGTCGTATATATGTGTGTATATATATATATATATATATATATATATCTTTGTATGTGTGTATATGTTTGTGTGCCTGTGTTTGTCCCCCAACATCGCTTGACTACCGATGCTGGTGTGTTTACGTCCCCGTAACTTAGCGCTTCAGCAAAAGGAGACCGATAGAAGAAGTACTAGGCTTACAGAGAATAAGTCCTGGGATCGATTTGCTCGACTAAAAGGCGGTGCTCCAGCATGGCCACAATCGAGTAAAAGAGTAAAAGAGAGTAAAGTGTATCTTTTCGATTCTCAAATTTTATGGGTTAAATATTTAACCGCTTGACAAATAATAAAGAAGTGAAACGGAACCAGTGTATGTGTGCATAATATTTTTAACATAATGACCTTCCCAACGAACAAGAAATTTTCATCATTGTTTTACACTTTTGACTGTTAGTTGTATGTAGTTATCATCTAACAAGAACATTGCAAGCATTCATTCGTTGATAATGTCTGATTACATTCTGAAGTTGTTCGGAGCTGTCTTCTGGACTTGCCAAGTGAATGCTAATAATAATAATAATAATAATAATAATAATAATAATAATAATAATAATAATAATGCGGATGAGGATGATGATAATCATTACAACATTAATAATAAGAATAATAACTAAGAGAAGATTAAAATAATATTAGTCATTGACTAATACTGTTGTCACCTTTACCAGTTAATTAATTCTAATTAATATATTTTATGTAACGAAGACCTATTAATCATGTTCAGAAAATTATAGATCATCATCATCGCAATCATCATAGTAATAATAATCATCGTCATCATCATCATGATCGCGATCATCATTACCGTGACCAACGCCTGTTCCGTCTAGCCTCTTTTTCTTTTCTCTTTTTTTTTCTTTCTTCTCGCGGGTTTCATCTGTTTTTATTGTTCTGCTGCTGCTAATTCTCCTCGTCCTTTATCACCATCACTAACACCTCTTCTGTCATCACCATCATCATCATCATCATCACCACCACCATCATCGTCGTCATCATCATCATCATCATCATCATCATCATCATCATCATCATCATCACCACCACCACCATCACCACCACCACCACCATCATATTCGCCACCACCACCACCACCACCATCATATTCGCCACCACCACCACCACCACCATAATCATCATCATCATCGTCACCATCATCATCGTCACCATCATCATCATCATCATCATCATCATCATCTTTACCATCATCATCATCATCATCATCATCATCATCATCATCATCATCACCATCATCATCAGCATCTTCATCATCATCACCATCATCATCATCATCATCATCATCATCATCATCATCGTCATCATCATCATCATCCACGTCATCATCGTCTTAATATTCTCCTCCTTCATCTGGTTCTGCAACATTTTCATCTTGTCCACCTGTGTTTTTTTTCTATCTCTTCCTCCTCCCCTTCATCCTCATCATCATTATTTACAGTGTTCAAAGACGGCAGGCTGGCAAATTCGTTAACCCGCTGGACGTAATGCATAGCGGTATTTTGCCCGTCGCTACGTTCTGAGTTCAAATTTCGGTGAGGTGGACTTTGCTTTTCATCCTTTCGGGGTCGATTAAATAAGTAACATTCTCGCACTGGGGTCGATATAGGCGACTTAATCCTTTTCTCTGTGCTTGTTTGTCCTCTCTGTGTTTAGCTCCTGTTGAGTAGTAAAGAAATAGGTATTTCGTCTGCCACTATGCTCTGATTTCAAATTCCGCCGAGGTTGACTTTGCCTTTCATCCTTTCGGGGTCGATAAATGAAGTACCAGTTGCGCACTGGATCGATATAATCGACTTATTCCTTTTGTCTGTCCTTCTTTGTTCCTCTCTATGTTTAAACCCCAGTGGGAAATAAAGAAATAAAAATCCTTAGCCCGCTGGACGAAAGACATAGCGGTATTTCATCCGTCGCTACGTTCTGAGTTCAAATTTCGCCGAGGTCGACTTTGCCATTCATCCTTTCGCTGTCTATAAAATAAGGAACAGTGAAACACTGGGGTCGATGTAATCGACGCGTCCCCTAACGCAAAATTTCAGGCCTTATGCCTATAGTAGAAATAATTATTTATCATATTTAGAAAAGAACTTATATGACCAAAAGATGAAGATAAAAAAAAGTTTTAATTTTAGCACAAGGCGAAAAGTTCTGTTGGCGCTGGGGTCGATTAAATCCACCCCATTCCTCAACTGATAATTATTCTATCGAGGATGAAAATGCAAAGTGGACCTTGGCCGAAATTGAACAGGGACGGTATCGCGAGACGAAATGAAGCTAAGTATTTAGGCCAGCGTACTGTCGATTCCGTCAGTTCGCCGCCAAAACAAACTTACAAATAGTACCAAGTCGTAAATTAATAAATTAACTACAACAACAACAACACTCAAGCAAAACCAAGACAGAACAAAAGGTCTTTTCTCTTATATTTTTTCAGGTGTTTCGGCAATTTCACTGCGGCCAAGGAGTAGTAAGAGCCGGAAGGTTTTTATTAAAAAAAAGGTAAGGGACCAAAGGAATTTCCACCACCACCAGCACCACGAACACCACAACCACAGCCACAACCTCTACAACCACCGCAGTTAATGCAGCTTCTGCTAGAGGTGCTACTGCTGCTACTACTACTTCTACTACTGTTATGGCCGTTTTCAAAATAGTCGTCTTCGTTGACACAAAGAAGGAGATTCTGCGCAGCTAAAACCAAACCTTCTTTTCTGAAACGACCACATCCCATATGTTGGGTTGTCCGGAAAGTTCGTGCCGATTTTTAAAGGAAAGAAAAAGGTCAATAAATACTTGCCATTACATTTTTAATCAACCAAAATATGAACCATTTTGTTGCACAATGCGTCTCCATCTTGCCTTTAACTTGAAAATACACTCTTCCCAGAATTGAGGTGGTTTCATGGCAAAGAATTCATCAAGATATATTTTTACGTCATCCAGAGAATTGAAATTTTTACCATTAAGACTATTCTGCAGAGAACTGAATAAGTGGAAATCCAAAGGAGCAATATTTGGTGAATATGGACGGTGGGGGCAACACATCCCAGCTGGGATGCAGCAATTTTTGCCTGGTTCCCAAAGAATCTAGTACCGAAAATAAACTTTCTTATCTTCCATTTTAAAGGGTTACAAAATTAACACAGGTTATAGGAACATAAACCATCTTCCAAGAAACGATAGCTTAAACTGGGCTCTAAATGGAGGTGTAGTCAAATCCTATTTTATGGACTCAAATATGTTCTAAAATAAATCGAAAGGTAAGCTACTATAAATCGGCACGAAATTTCCGGACAAGCCAATACTTTACTCCAAGCACTGCTACAAGGAACATAAATGAGCAACAATGTTATATCTTAGCGTGCATGCGGGAGAGAGTTCAAGGTCAATCTTTGAGAATCAGCCTCACTCTGCTTACTATAGCTCTGTTACCATAGCAACAGACTCGATACGTTTTGTTCAGACCTCGTAAAGCTACACATTATTTTGGAGAATACTGTGAAAAGCACTAAATTATTTCCAGCTGTTCGTACAATATTAAAGCATAGTAATAGGTGAAACCTCTTCAGTATTAACCCGGCTTGTATTAATTATTAAGATTTCTACAGTTGATTGTGTAGTCTTGCCCTAGCTTTAATTACTGTGCATTGAAAAATCAAATGTGTTATACAATCACTGCATTGTTCTTCCAATAATAATAATAATAATAATAATAATAATAATAATAATAATAATAATAATAATGATGATGATGATACTAATAATAATGATGACGATGATAATAATAATAATAATAATAATATATAATAATAATAATAATAATAATGACGATGATGATAATAATAATAAGAATAAGAATAATGATGATGATGATAATGATAATGATGATGATAATAATAATAATAATAATAATAATAATAACAATAATGATGATGATGATGATGATGATGATGATGATGATGATAATGATAATAATAATAATAATAATAAGAAGAAGCATGACGATCAAGATGACGATGATGATGATTGTAGAAGGTAATAATAACAATAGCAACAACAGTCATTATAATAAATGAAAATAATTATAATAATTGTAATAATAACAGAAATGATAACACTAATAACAACTAATAATATCAGCAATAGCAATAAGAACAATAGGAATAATAATAATAATAATAATAATAATAATAATAATAAAATAATAATAATAATAATAATAATAATAATAATAATAATAATGATGATGATAATAATAATAATAATAATAATAATAATAATAATATAATAATATAATAATAATAATAATAATAATAATAATGATAATTATGATGATGATAATGATAATGATGATGATGATGATGCTGATGATGACGATGATGATTGATGATGATGATGATGAAGAAGATAATAATAATAATGATGATAATAATAACGATTATAATAATAATAATAATAATAATAATAATAATAATAAAATAATAATAATAATAATAATAATAATAATAATAATAATAATAATAATAATAATAATAATGAAAAGTAGGGGAAGAAGAAGAAGAAGAAGAAGAAGAAGAAGAAGAAGAAGAAGAAGAAGAAGAAGAAGAAGAAGAAGAAGAAGAATGCATCAACAACAACAACGATAACTCCACCACTAACAACAATAAAAACAACGGCAGTCAATGAAAATACGGTTTTATAATTTTAAAATGCATTCATTTTCTAAATAATTTTTAGCAGGATTTTTTAAGAAATACATTTAAAGAATGAATGCTATTTTGCTATTAGGAATCGTATTGCGGCTGGCTATGAGAATAATATAGCAACTGTTTATAAATCTAACGAGCCAATACCATGATATTCACATAGGCATATAATCCCCTAGATGTAGTCACTAAATGTCCTCTAAATGAGAACCGTTAAACGGAAGTTTAATATTTGGTAATGCAGATGTAATGAGCTGGCAGAATATTTAGTATGCTGGGCTGGGCGGGATACTTATCGGCATCCATGTTTATGTTGTGCGATCAAATTCAACAGAAGTCATCTTTGCCCTGGGTCGATAAAATAAGTAACAGTTGGACATTGCTGATTAATCTAATCGACTTACTCCTTTCAGCGAAATTACTTATCTCGTGCTACAAGATTCCGAGTTCGATTCCAAGCAGTGACCTGAACAATAATAATAATAATAATAACAATAATAATAATAATAATAATGATAATAATAATAATAATAATAATAATAATACCTGCAAGGTCATGTGCTGTTTATCTTGATATGAGATCACCATGTCGCGCACATATGGTTGTGATGCATGTGCCTGGTGTACCTTTATCAGACGGGTAGTCATGATGGGTATATTGGGCTTCGTATATTTTACCCCAGTGTCACTTTGATGGCATGAACTGCTCTCTCACTCAATAATAATAATAACAATAATAATAATAATAATAATAATAATAATAATAATAATAATAATAATAAGTGCAGTCTCCTAGCGCCTACAGAGTATCTCAACAGGCATGATAGAGCTGCACAATATATTCACTGGGTAATCTGCAAAAACACTGGATTTGCCCCATGAT
>NW_021835464.1:55000-57500 GCF_006345805.1 Octopus sinensis | reverse complement strand
ACATACATGTATTTGTACATACACACATATACGGAGATACTTAGTTGAGGTTAAATACAACGTCAGTCAGTCATCACCTCCACTGCCCCAACCATTTGAACTGCTGTAATTGCTTGGCCATTTTGTAGGATTCCTCGCAATCATAGGAGAAACCATACAAGGAACGAACACATTTAGTCTCAGTGAAAATCATTAACGTGTATAAACGTCAGAGCAATCCAGAGGTATATACGTGTATATATGTATACATATATATGCATATATGCTTTTATACAAAAATATATCTATATGTGTGTATATAAGTACATATATATATATATATATATCTATACACACACACACATATATAAACATGTTTTATATAAGCATATATATATTTATGTGCATGTTTATATATGTATATATATATATATATATATATATATTTATGCGTATACGTACGTGTTGATTTGAGCATATATACGCGTCTGTCTACTCATATCATATGTCGTTTATATACAAATACTTGCATTCACCCACACATACACACTCGTATGTGAATACGTATATACCTGCAGGTGTGCGCATGCGATGCCATCGTGGCAGTGGAGTAAAGATGTTTGCTTCACGAGGGCGTGTACTCTGGTTCGAACAAACCGTGCGGAAATTTAACCATGGAGATTGCTTATGGGTTCTGATATTAATTGACACATACACAGATAAACACACACACACATACACAAACGCATACACTTACTCACACACAAACACACACACAAAGCACTCATCCATACGCTCATATCAATGTAAGCATTAATTACATGGAAAACTGCGAGCATGAAAAGTAATATTCTTAAGATTATAAATCTGGAAAAGTACTTGACAAGTTACTACACCTGTAAAAGTATAGAACAAGCTATTACTTCTAGTAAAGTAAAAAAAAAAAAGAAACTTTTTACTTAGAATATTGCAGCAAAGAATGCCAGTTCTTCTAATTTATCACTTCTTACACTTCTGATCTTGTAATTTTATTGTACAAAACTGTTCAGCTAATTTGTAAGTTTGTCTAATTAGTCACTTTTTCTGTATTTAAGGTAATAAATTAGCCAAATTCTACTTAAATAAGTATCGTGTTATTTGTAAACTAAAGTAAAATAAGTTTTAATATTCAAATTTCAGTTTTAGCTGCTAAATTTTAAGTAAAGAAGTTTCTCATTCTTTAATTTACTAGAAGTAATAGATTGTCCTATTCTTTTACAGGTGTAATAAGTTTTCCTGTAGTTTTCCAGGTTTATAATCTTAAGAATATGACTTTTTATGCTCGCATTTTTCCATGTAATCCATGATTTTTCCAGACATTGCTGTTTTATGACAAGGGAGTAACGCTTAAGCAATAAGGATAAAGAATTTATTTCTAAAATGAACACTTACATCCTAAAGCGGTGATCTGGCAGAGGCGTTAACGCGCCGGGCGAAATACGTAGGGGTATTTCAAATTTCGCTGATATCGACTTTGACGTACAAATATTTTGATTATTTTTTATTTAAACTAAACACATTCAAACTTCCCATTCTGCTAGAATATGTCACATAGAACTGGATTTACTCTTAACGATTTTGACAAAATTTTGTATATTAAAAGCGGTATTTTGTCTGTCTTTAGGTTCTGAGTTCAAATTCCGCCGAGGTCGACTTTATCTTTCATCCATTTCGGATCTACTCAATTCGATGTTTTTGACAAAATTTTGTATTTTAGAAGTTATTTCGACGGAAATTAGAGAGTGACAATGGACAAATCCGTGTTTGATAAGTGCCAATAGACGAAAATCTCAGCTTTTGACTTACTTTCTAACTTCTGCCGGTGATGTATAAACACATACTCCATATATGTGCAAAAAATCTTATCACGCAATCAAAGCAATGAAAGAGCCTCTAACTGGTCGCTCAACACGCTAAAAATAGCAGTCAACGTATCCCCCTACCTAATGTGTCAATTAATAATTCAAGATTTTACCTTATAAACTACTGAAAGATAATATTTCAATTTTTCCATGTAAGTGATAATAATATTTCAGTTTTCTTCATGTTTAATTTAAATATATGTTATAATTGAATTATTTAATATTACCCATCCACACCAAATTAATGGCAGGGAATTTTACCATGTTGTTGGTTGCACCAGGGCTCACGAGAAGTTACACACAACAACACTACAAAACCATCAGTTACGTTAAGTAACCAAATTTTGCAATACTAGGAGGTCACATAAATTCATTCAACGGAAAATATCTTCCGGGATTGGTGGAGAACACACCACTACATGTTTTCGGGCCAAAATAAGGGGATTTGCAACATATAATGAGGTCAGGGTACTTCATTCCACACAAAAAAATCAAATTCTTTATTTTCTTAGTGAAAATCGTGCGTGTATTACCATAATGTTGCTATGTAGCCTCAAATCAAACCTGATACTGCAAACCTATCATCAAAGACATTCTAGCCTTCAGCAAACCGTCTTTTT
>NW_021835464.1:37500-50000 GCF_006345805.1 Octopus sinensis | reverse complement strand
TACACGCATATATATATATATATATTATATATATATATATATATATATATATATATACTTATATATATATATATATATATATATATAAGTATATATATATATATATATATATATATATAAGTATATATATATATATGTGCATGTGTGAATATATATATACATACATATATATGTATATATATATATATATATATATATATATATATATGTATGTATAAATATATATGTGAATGTGTGAATATATATATATATATTATATATATATATATATATATAATATATATATATATATATATATATGTACACACACACATACACACATATATATGAAATGTTCAGGGGGAAAGGAGATTTTCTACATCTACAATTTTATTAAACAGCTATGTACAGCTATATATAGCACACTTTCGTGGAGCTACGCGCGTTTCAAATGCTTCAACTGCACAGTGAAGTGATGCAGATGAAACGCGTGTGGATCCCCAAAAGAATGCTGCAGGTAATGTAAATGTTTAATAAAATTATAGATGGGGAAACTCTCATTAATAATTATTACTTAGAATCTTTTCGCTTTGACCGGCAGATTTTTAAAATAAATTCTATGTAACCAAACCCTTTTAAACTTCGTGTACTGTTAGAATGTGTTACATAAAACATCTTTTTCTCTTGGGTTTCTTGAAAAAATTCTGTAGTTTGTAAGCTATTTGTTGTTTAATTTCTTGCATTTCGGCAATTTCAACCAGTCAATGACGTCTATTGAGGTGAATATAATTTCCCCGAATCTTTGCCAACAACAATTATTTGTGGTGTTATAAAAATGTTTAGTTACAAAGAAATTATTTTAAAAATCTGCCGGTCAAAGCGAAAAGATCCATTACTTATTCTACGGAAACTATGCTGCCCCGAATAGGACATTCGGATTTACGAAGCGTGAATAATTACCGGAGTCATATAACATGGAACTAACTCGGGTATCACAAACATTCATTGTGGTTAGCCGGCATTTAAAACCGATTTAAAAGGAAACACAGAAACCATCACAGTTATAAATCGCTTGGAAACCGTTTTTCGAAACCCAGCCACCTCTGAATAAGTTTGTGGTATTATTTAAAACAGAAACTTTAGATTTTAAAATTGCTTTCATAAAATGTAATTCTTTTTCCTGAAACAGCACGGGAAAGTTTCGAAGTTTCATTTAATTTAGGTCTCCCGAATTTTTTTCCATGTATCTGTGTATTATCGTGACATCGCTTCCTTTATCCAATTGTCAATTCGCGTTTGTGTTATTAATTTTACATACACAAATTTCCTTTGAGACTTGTTTGTAATTTTTGACAATTTTACGATCAATTCTACTTCATATCTTTTTCAGGAGATTATTCAGTGGAAACCACAGCTTATGAATATTTGCAATATAAATTTGGCATTAATATTTAAATCATAAAAATGCTTATACGGTCGCTATGTTTGTCGGAGGGGAAATATTCATTATTGCGTCTGCCCTCGACGGATCTGGTTGACCTCCATTTCTATCAATGAATTGTCCAATATCAACAAACACAGTGATTTTATTATTCGGTTTCTTAATGTACATAGTTGGTGCTACCTCTTGACTATATTCTACCTTTTGCATAACAATTTTTTCTAGTGTCTCTAACTCAAAATTTATGTGTTCTGCTGTGGCGAACTTTGCAGTTCGTTCTTGCTTAAATGTCGGTATAGCGTTATCTTGTATTTGAACCAGCGACTTTTGTTTTGGTACACAGACTAATTTTATGGAACAGAACTTCAGAAAAAACTTTATTATTTTTTTTCAATTCGCCTGACGATTTATATATACTGGACGAAAAACCATTAACCTTTTTACAGAAGAGATTTATGGAAAAGCCCCATAAGTTAAATTATTCTACCCAGTCAGTTCCGAATAAGCTTGTGTATTATTTAAAACAGAAACTTTAGATTTTAAGATTGCTTTCATGAAATGTAATATTCCTTATCAATCGCCCTTGAAAAGTAATGCTTTTTCCTGAAACAGCACGGAAAAATTTCGAAGTTTCATTTAATTTAGGTCTTCCGATTTTTTTCCATGTATCTCTGTGTATTATCGTGACATCGCTTCCTTTATCCAATTGTCAATTCGCGTTTGTGTTATTAATTTTACATACAGAGATTTCCTTTAAGACTTGTTCGTGATTTTTGTTACCGATAATCCGTTTACGCGAGTCTTTTTGTTGAACCGACCTATAGGGTCTGTCCTACAGTGTTACATTTTATTACCTATTTTAACATACTGGAAGCTTTTTATATTTTTAAATGAACAGATGTTTTGGATCTTTTCGGTTTGAACGGCAGTTTTTAACATAATTTCTAGGTAACTAAAAAATTTTAAACTTCGTAGAATGTGTTTATAAAACATCTTTTTCTCTTGGCTTTATTGAGAAAATTCTATAGTTTGCAAACACAAGAGCTTGGATTTTAGATTTGTATAGGAGCACAGGTGTCTGAACTTTTACAAATAGATCATATTCAGGAGTTTCTGCTCAAATATCTGTTGAATTCGGCTTTCAAGATTCTCCTAATTTCAATAAAAGGTAATTACAGTTCTTTTAAAATGGTAATATTTAGTTTAAGAAATTAGGTGAGACTTTCTTAATATTGTTTAGTTTCACGTATGCATGCATATATGTAGGCCTAGATGCGAGGGTTAGATATATACAGGAACACAGGAGAAAATCATTTTAAAATTCGATGGTTTGATTTAAAGGAAGACCCCTAAGTAACGATTCACTTGACTCAGATCTGAGTTCTACATAATGTTTAGCTCCTTAGTTGTAGATGTGTATTAATGTTGCATGTGAATATATAATGTAAATGTGTTGATACATATACTCTACATACATGCAGTCTTCAGTGACTTAGTATACGTATGTATTTTCATAGACATGTATTTGCACATTCGCCACACACACACACACACACACTCTCTCTCTCTCTCTCTCTCTATATATATATATATATATATATATATATATATATATAGGAGTGACTGTGTGGTAAGTAGCTTGCTTACCAACCACATCGTTTCGGGTTCATTACTACTGTGTTGCACCTTGGGCAAGTGTCTTCTACTATAGCCTCGGGCCGACCAAAGCCTTGTGAGTGAATTTGGTAGACGGAAACTAAAAAAAGCCCGTCGTATATAGGTATATATGTATACATATATATGTCTGTATGTGTGTGTGTGTGTGCATATGTTTGTGTGTCTGTGTTTGTCCACCAACATCGCTTGACAATCGATGCTGGTGTGTTTACGTCACCGTAACTTAGCGGTTCGGCGAAAAAGAACGATAGAATAAGTACTAGGCTTCCAAAGAATAAGTCCTGGAGTCGATTTGCTCGACTAAAGGCAGTACTCCAGCATGACCACAGTCAAATGACTGATACAAGTAAAAGGGAATATATATATACATATATATATATATATATATACATATATATATCTGTATATATATATATATATACAAATACACACATACATATATATACATATACACACATACATATATATGTATATATATCCATATATATGTGTATATGCACACATATATACACATGAAAATATGTCATACTTTGCATTATATAGGGATAAGAGTCCAGCTTATATAATCAAAGGCCGGCAATAACTACGCATATAGATGTGGGAAATATATATGCTGTTACCTTTATTAATATAACAATGCGCTTATGTGTGTATATATGTATGGAAGTTAATACATACATGCAAATATACACGCGCGTGGGTTTGTGTGTTCTCATAGACTCAAATACGTATGTATACAGGTGATATATGCACGACTGATGAGAACCCAATAAGGTTCGAATATCGATTAAGTAGATTGATCATTTTTCAATCTAAGGAGAAATATAATATTTGCCATGTTTTATATGTAAGTATATATATATATATGTGTGTGTGTGTGTGTGTGTGTGTGTGTGTGTGTGTGTGTGTATGTGTGTGTGTATGTGTGTGTGTGTATACAGTTCTGAGGCAAATAAATGTTATGTACGATACGGTAACTATACAGATACACGCGCACACACACACACATACACACACACACATATGTATATACGCTTATAAAGGTACCTATGTAAAGATGCATATAAATTCATAAACCACGATGTACGTATATTGGTATCTCTATAAATTGAAAAGGAGATTTTCCCATCTGATATCCGTGTCGATTCCCTAAATCTCCACGCATATCTACCAAAAATGAACATTATGAAGAGACCGAGACTGTTCGGTACCTTCGAGTGGTGGTACTTACTGTGGCTGAGGGTATTTTCAAGAGAAAGTATTGCTGTTCTGATTAGGCTTTAGAAAATTTTATGGATATAAAATGTTATTGAGTTTGTTTAAAACAAAGGACGACTTGTGAGAACTTAACAAATAGTACAAATGAAGCAATGCTTTTTAATTGCTTCGAAAATCTGTTCAAAATTTAGTAGTTATTGATATATGGGGTAGTTTTGGAGTTTCATAACCGTGTACCATATGTTGTTAAATTAGCCAGCTGTTCATAGCAGTGCGGAACTGTATTAGCATGATAAACACGCAGATTCACTTTTAATAATAATACATATTAAAGCGGCGAGCTGGCAGAAACGTTTGCACGTCGGGCGAAATACCTAGCGGCATTTCGTCTGCCGCTACGTTCTGAGTGCGCCGAGGTCGACTTTGCCTTTCATCCTTCGGGGTCGAGTAAATAAGTACCAGTCAACCACTGGAGTCGATATGATCGACTTAATCCGTGTGTCTGTCCTTGTTTGTTCCCTCTATGTGTAGCCCCTTGTGGGCAGTAAAGAAATAAGAAACGTTTGCAAGCCGGAAAAAATACGTAGCAGTATTTCGTCCGTTTTTACATTCTGAATTAAAATTCCAACGGGGTCAATTTTTCCTTTCATCATTTGGGGTCGTTAATTAAGTACCAAATACAGGGTCCAGGTAACCGAATTACATCCTCCCTGAAATCACTGGCCTTGTGCCAAAATTTGAAACCAATATACTGATTTGTATAAAAGGACACAACGAGCAATGGCAAGAAGAACATTGAAGGAAACTTAGTAACCAGTTGATCTGGGGAGCGGGCCTCATTAAACTGAACGGGATCGATGTGCAAAGATGCTGTGGAGAAAATGGCCCCGAAACAGCGCGCACTATCACCTGATGACCCTATAAACTTGCTAGCTCCCGGTATACGGAGATTTCAAATGATAGCACTTGAATCTGCTAGCTTTTTGCAAAAAATCTAAAAGAATATGTCTGCATGCACGTATATATATATGTGTGTGTGTGTCTGTGTGTACTAGCAGAAGCAGTAGTAGTTATAGTAGTAGTCACAGCACCAGCAGCAGTGGTGGTGGTGGTGGTAGTATAGTAGTAGTAGTAGTAGTAGTAGTAGTAGTAGTAGTAGTAGTAGCAGCAGCAGCAGTAGTTGTAGTAGTAGTAGTAGCAGCAGCAGCAGCAGCAGTAGTAGTAGTAGTAGTAGTAGTAGTAGTTTTAGCATTAATGCTCTCACCGTTTCAAAATATCTTTTCGAATACATTAACACTTCCATATTTTCTTCTTCAATTTAAACGTATATTCTCGAATGTTGATTCGCATCAATCAAAAACCTCTGTTTTATCGAAACAAAGTTTTTTCAATTTTGTTTTAATTGCTTCAAAACCGAACACAGCAATGTGCTTCATTTAAATATAGTTTGCTCAGCGTTCACCCATCCTTTCGTATCACCATCATCATTATTATTATTATATTATTATTATTATTATTATTATTATTATTATTATTATTATTATTATTATTATTGTTGTTGTTTATGCTCTTGCTGCTTTATTTTAGACGTGCAGTTCCAATTCTCACACAGACACCACAATTGTTCTTATTTCCGTCTTTTTTTTCCGAGATTTGTATATATACATACTCATATACATACATATATACATACATACATATATACATATATACATACATACATACATACATACATAATACATGCATACATACATACATACATACATACATACATACATACATACATACATACATACATACATACATACATACACACAGTCAAATATGTGTCACGCGATTCCATGCGAACTCATACACCTTTTCACTCCAATTATGTTTTTTTATCTGCGTCACCATATCTCATTGCTGATGAATTCTCTGCTATTACTTTATTACACTACATTCGCACATTGATAAATGATACGATTATAAATTCTAGGCGACAGCTACTGATGATTACCTGAGCTGTTAGACCACCGACACAAACTGTGCAGAAGCACTTTACGTTCTGCGTTCAAATCCTGTCAATTCTAAATTTGCTTTTCATCTTGGTCTAAAATTTGCTTTTCATCTTTGTTCAATTTTGTACAATCAGTTTATTATACTACAATTGTAGATCGATATATTATGATATTCATAATTTCAAGGCGACAAATGTTGTTGATTAGTTGAGTCGTTTGAACTTCTAAACGGATGTGATTCGAAGTTCGTAGTACTTACTGCTCTGTGATCAATTCCCGCCAATTTTGAATTGGGGCTTTTGATTCCATCCAGTTGCTTCATCCACGATATTTTTCTGACTCAAGTGTGAGAGGACTGACCAAAATGGAACAATTAGCTGTAGCTGCCTGGACTCTAACCGTTTGGTTAGACCGTTGGATATTCAACATTCTTTAGCGACATAATCGTTGAAAACAGATACATGCGCGCCTACACAGGAATACAGATATACGGATGGATTGGGAAAGAGCGTGAATGAGTGAGAAAGAAAGAAAGAGAGAGAGAGAGAGAGAGAGAGACTGCTTGTAATTTATTTGTTGATGAGGATTCTCATACAACCTTGCGCCTGTCCACAAGCACATATATAGAAATATGGTCACAGGCATAAACGTAGAGAATGAGACAGAAAACTAGAGAGAGAGGGAGGAGGAGGAGAAGAAAGAGACAAAGGAGATGCCAGGGGAGGGGAGAGAGGGAGAAGAGCAGGAGAAGAAGAAGAAGTTAGGGACAAGGAGAAAGAGAGGAGCAAGGATAGAAAAGAAGAGAAACGGAGAGATACATTACAATTTGTTAATTGACCACCATTTTCATAAAGAGTTTTCGCTTAGAGAGAAATATGCAGAAACACGCAAATACAAAGAGAAAGACAGAGAGAGAAGGGGATCAGAGAATGCTAGATAGAGAACGATACAAAGATTAAAACGGGAGAAAACAATAAAACGTCCTAGGTCAAGTAGGTCAGCGTCGAATCAGTTGCGTCAAAGAAGTGACTCCCAAGATAGTTGTGACAAAATGCTGCACACCATCACTGAGACTGTGTTTGTTTCTGGTCGCAATTACATGGAGGACTAGATTAATGAACAAACTCATGACAAAAGGAATTTATGTAGCCTAATGGTAAGGTTGTAGCTCTTACGATTCGTAGGATCGTGGTTCGATTCTCGGTCACGGTGTTGGGTTGTGACGTTGATTAACGTACTGGAATTCAGCTTTCTCCGATCCAGTCAGTCAATAATGAGTTCTAGAAATATCTGCTGCTCAAACATTCTGCAGACTGGCGTTCTAGTTGGATGGGTGGCTTTGCAAACTTCGACATTTCAATGACTTTAAAATCTGGAAAATCTCTGAGCTAATGAGATTGTCGCTCGGAGATAGAAGAGATAGAAAGTTACATAGATAGAGAAAGAGAGAGCGAGTGAAAGAGAGAGAAAAATAAAGAGAAAGAGTGACAGAGACAGATTAACAGAAAGACACACATACTCACAGACATTCACATAGACACACACTCACAAACACATACACAGACACACACACATACACACACAGAAATGTAGCAAAGCAAGCTGAGAAACAGAGAGAAAGTGAGAAAGACAGACAAACAGACAGAGAGACAGAGAGACAGACAGGCAGAAACACACGAAGAAAGGAAGCGAGATAGAAAGACAGACAGACAGAGACAGGTAGCTATATATCGATGTAGAAGAGCGAGAGAAGAACGTGTGAGAGTGATTCCACATGTCGATTCGAAGTCATGGGTCATACACGACAGCAAATGAAGTCCTTAATTAGTTAATTATTAGGCCACGCTAATTAAGGCGGATGCAGCTATAATCGATAACATCAACCTAGGTTTTCAGTAATATATTTTTATCGATTATAGTGATTATTTCATCTCGGGATGAATAGGGATTCTATAGACAACTGTAAGGACGTTTGTTCGTCTTTCTCGGCCATCCATGATAATACACGGCATTACGCCTTTATATATTATTTATTACTGGTGCCACAGTTTCGGGAGATATAGAAAACATCGCGTAGATGCTTCTGTGTATAGGAGCTCAGTGAGTGAGTACATGTGTTTGTGTTTGTGTGTGTGTGTACACTTCTTTCCTTCTTTCCTGAGCGTCCAATAATACTATATTTGTTCCACGTCCTCGGGTTGTTGTGTTTCTTTGTGCTTTCTTGTTTGGATTAACTATATATATATATATGTGTGTGTGTTTGTGACCTCGTGTGTACCGTTGGCGATTTTTTCCCTCTGTCTTCCCTTCTCTGGATCTTTCCTTCTCCTATGTTTCCGTCGAAGAGCTCCGCTCGAAACGTTAAACCCTCCTTCTTTCTGAGCGTCCAATAATACTATATTTGTTCCACGTCCTCGCATTGTTGTGTTTTTTTGTGCTTTCTTGTTTGGATTAACTATATATATATATATATATATATTCTTTTACTCTTTTACTCGTTTTTGTCATTTGATTATAGCTATGTTGAGGCACTGCCCTAATGGGTATTTTTAGTTGAAGAAATCCACCCCAGAACGTTTTCGTTGTAAGCCTTGTACGTATTTTTGTTTTGCTCTTTTACCAAACCGCAACTTTACGGTGACGGAAACACACCAACACAGGTTTCCAATCAGTGATGGTGATTGGGGTGACAAACACAGACACAAAAACACAGAAATATAAATGTGTACATATGCATATTATTAGTTTCATTTGGAAATTTAAAGCTTTGCAGAAACGACAATTTGAGTTTAGACACCAATTTGGACAGAATTATCATTTACTAGCAGTATCGCCCGGCGTTGCTCAGGTTTGTAAGGGAAATAACTATAAAGCATTTTTAGAGAGTTATAGCCCAAAAATAGCAAAAAGATGGAAAAAAATTATGGTAAATTTTTTTTAGTTAAAAAAGGTGGAGTTGCGTCCCCTAGACAGTCTGCGGTTTGTGTTTCTGATTCTCGACCCCATGTCGAATTTATCGATTTTTTTCAGAACTGGGGGAACTTTTCAAAATTTTCGCTGAGTTAGTTTTGAATTATGACATTGGGCTATGTGTGTGTCAAGTTTCATCAGAATCGGTTGAAAGCCGTGGTCAGGGTGAGGGTACAAGCAAACAGACACACAGAAACACGCACAGACAAACTGCCGTTTATATAGAGAGAGATATAAGAAAGAGATGGATCATATCTGAAAGCAGCTCCAGGAGTTGTGAAGAACAAATCTGTACGCGTCCTGTTTCTGAGAGCTATTCTATTGGACACCTGTCAAATCATTAAAAAGTTGTTTCAATGATTCAGCATTAAGTGCAGCACCGTGCCTTTGCAGATCTTGGGAAAGTCTCATCTCTCTTCTGTATTGAGGATCCATCTTACATGCTGCACCGTGCATTTGCCGATCATGAGAACGTTTCATCTTGCTTCTGTCGTGAGACTCCAATTATGAACATAGAAATTATAAATCTATCTTTATTTTTGTAAGCAGTTGTATGTCATTACCTTTGCATGCAGTATAAGTTAGCCAAATATAAACAAATGAACCAAATTGAAGCAAATGTACGAACTCCTAATTTAACGGTAAATACCACAATAATTATTGTAGATAAATTTCTTTATATATATATTTTTTGATATTTCCTCCTGGAAATTACCCTGATATGTATAATATATTTGTTTTAATCTTTTCTGCCCATTTTTTCAAATATTCTCATCATACTGTTGTACTATTTTATGCCCTTAACATGTCCCTGTTACCAAAAACTGTATATATACATGTAATGTGGCAATTTGCAACAACCAATAATTAACGCAACCAAACTTCCATATGTTACTTTTGACAATCTTTTTCCAAAGAGTGAAACCGGTTAAGTAAATAAACATCTTTTAAATTGCATTTTCAAACCTTCTTTCGTATATATATATAATATATATATATATATATATATATATATATATATTTAGCCCATGTATTAAATGTCAATTTAAGGGTTAATACGTAACCGTAAATACCTTGCAACCTTACAACTGCTGTGATAATTATCAACTGGTAATTGAACGGTAGATGTATAGTTTTATATACCTTGGACCTGCCAGCTCATTGTTTTTTGTTAAGAGTTTCACCTGCAGCTACTCATTATGTCAGTCAACGCATTTACTGTCACACGAAGACGCCACGAAGACGGTGAGTTGCCGATGCGTAATGTTGTTCACATTAGGATATAAATTATTTATTTAAAATGTAATAGGAATAAAATGATCTTAGAATTAAAAGTAAAAGAATAAAAGTGAAACAGTGTCATCTTTTTGATATGTAATACTGAATCAATCAGAAAGATTGCTTCGGGTCTGCATTAGGCACTCAAGGACACTAAGTAATGCATGTGCAAAATTTGGATGAAATCGGTTGGATTCTTATCGAGTTTTAGAGGTAATACAGAACACAGACAGACACACATTCTCAGTTATATTATATATATATATATATATATATATATATATATAAAGTTAATTCAAACATGAAAACACAAAGAGAAAACACAATAACGCGAGGACGTGGAACACGTATAGTGTTATTGAACGCTCAGGAAAGAAGAAAAGAAGATCGGTTTAACGTTTGGAGCGGAACTCTTCGTCAGAAACATAGATAAATAGATAGATAGATAGATTCATACACACGGACACTAATACAGACACGCACACACATATATATGTATGTATGTATGTATGTATATGGTGTCATTTGAATTTTCGAAGTTTTCGGGAGAACATGGAGTGATTCGTTTCTGGAATATCTCGAAGCACACAGATAGACCTATAAATCATTATTTTTTCATGCCAATATTTACATCCTATGGTTTTGTACATTTAATTTTGTGCTTCTAGATATTCTCAAAGTATACGCACACACATACACACACACACACATTCACATACATGTTTTGTATAGATACTTAAATGCATATATATATATATATATACAAGATAGGTCGTTAGGCATTACACACATTTTTTTCTCTCCTTGTTTTTTCTGTGTCCCTTTTCTGTAAAAGAGCGTAGGCTTGAAACGTAAAATACTTTTTCTATTCCTGAGCGTTATACTAATACATCTGTTTGTTGTCTACACCACCTGTCTTCGTCTTTTTCCTTTTTTCGTAAATTCTCCTTATATATATATGTGTGTGTGTGTGTGTGTGTGTGTGTGTGTGCGTGTGTATTAATGTGAATGTGTGTGTATATGTGTGTATGTGATACGTATACATACATATGTATAGATAGATAAGAAAGAGTGAGAGCAGGACATCATCCCATTTGGCTATAGTTTTCTATCCAGCAGACCTTGGTTGTATTCGAACTCGGATAAGAAAGAAATAGAACATTTATCAAAAAGAAATTCAAGCAGCTGGAAGTAGATGGAAGTTATCTTATTGCTATTATGGCAGGCAACTACTACAATAGAACTGATAACGTTTGACTACGTTTTAGGGACTTCGAAGTAAATGTTTGGTCATGTTTATAATATTAAGATCGATAGCTACTAGGTTGCAGAAGGAGGTAAACTTTTTAATATAACTGACACGTAAATCGTAACATCAGCAGAGTTAAATTTATATAGGGTGGTGATGGTTGTGATGGTGATGCGTAGAAGAGTGAGTGGTGTTGGAAATCTTGTGAAGAAGTTGCTCGATTTTGGAGTTGGTGATGCTTGTTGTTTAGAGCGGTATACTCCTAGCTGGATTATTCGCAGTTGTAAAATAAACCAACCAAGCGGACATAGCGTGATTGAAGAGACCCGCTTGTTTTTCGTTTCTTTTTTTGCAGTAGTTAGTTCTAGTTAGTTTCGATTTCTCTGGAGCGCTAGCAGAAATGGTGAACAAGAAAATAAAAATAACATTTTTTTTTTTAAAGAATGAATGTATGATGCATAACACGAAAACAACTGCAAGGGAATCAAATTAACCAAAATAACTAAAAACACAGCAACAAAAAAAAATGAGAGTAAAAACGAATAGACAAACACAGAGGAATTATTTTTTTGTTAAAACAATTTGTATTTTCTGTTGAAGCATTCGTAGTTGCATTGTAAAATATATTTCGTGTTTTTTTTTCGAGGATGAGATGAATGGAACAAATAAAGTAAAACATAAATAACTC
>NW_021835464.1:20000-32500 GCF_006345805.1 Octopus sinensis | reverse complement strand
ACACTGACTCCTTGACCACTCCCCAAGTATGATATTTTGCGCTATGCCTACCCCCAAAAAGTCCCCCACCAACACCCCTTTAAACCTGCCTAAATGTATAAATGCCAATACAATTCTTGTTAACTAGCTTCCTGAAGATTTCTCTTGAATGAAACAGTTCTAGTCCTGTAGAAGCTCCTCTATATAATAAATTAATTTTACTCTACTATGTATTGAGTACCTTATTTACTGTGGTTAACCCCGAATCAAAGGGACCTACATATATATATATATATATTTACACATATATATACATATATATATATATATTACATATATATATACATATATATATACACACAAGTATACATATATATATATATATACATACATATATATACATATATATAGATATATATATATATACACATATATATATATATACATATATATATATATATGCATACATATATATATATTCATATATATTCATACATGCATGCATACGTATATATATACATGCATACAAACAACCAAAATTGAATACATATATACATACATACATATATACATACATATATACATACATATATACATACGTTCGTACTGACGTTTCTACATATGTCAATATAAGCTGCAGAATATCAGCCGGGTCGCGATTCTTCGTCGTTTAGAGTTTACTGGAGGTTAAACAGCAAAACGAAGCGGAATTGATGAATAGGTGTGTGAATGTTTTATAGAAATATTCTTCTATTCAGTAAAGGCTAAACTTGGCATCGTATCTACCGATTTATTAGCCTCGATTTACGGTTCCGTCTTCGATTTTTTTGTTTGTTTGTTTAGTTTCTTTAACGATGGCGTTTAGCTTTCTTTTGAATAGAATATCTGTGGAAAAAATGCGGTTTATATTTGGTAATACGTACATACTGATTCGAAGTAGACACACATATATATATATATATATATATATATATATATATATATATAATATATATATTACCTATGTACATACATATATACGTACGATGTACGTCTATTCTATAGATATATGGGTATGCGTATATGTATATAACAATTATAAAATAAATATAAATATATATATATATATATAATATATATATATATGTATATATATATATATATATGAATGTATGCATGTACGAGGTGCTTACGCCTATATATACAGTAAATGCGCACACATGCTCAGATATATTATTCCGAAATCGATCTGCCGATATAAATAAATTCGATATAAATATATTTGATATATTCCTCGTATTTCCTTATAATATAATAATATTTTTTTTTTACATTTCCATGAAAGTATAGGTATGGAATCATTTTATTTTTACAGCAACTATAATATATTTCCCACTGTTATATTTTGATAGACTTTTTCACTATCATTGTATTTTGGGCTGAAAAAAAACAGTATGACAGGAGATGTCAACAACTACTACTACTACTACTACTACTACTACTACTACTACTACTACTACTACTACAACCACTATTACTACTACTACTATTAATCTATATATGTATAAGTGAAGTTGTGTGGTGTCTGTCTCCTACGATTTAGATTCCTAACTACTCCCATATTTTGCGGTGCAGTGTAACCAAAAGCGGGTATCTTATAGTCGTGATTCATATCGAGCCCTTCTGGGTATTAGCGCACGTCTACGATTACCATTGTTTTTTCCCATTTTAATGCATTTTTTTTGCTATTATATAAAGGAAGTAACTCTCCAAAAATGTATTATTAAATCTCAGAACGTAAAAAGCTACAGTAACACCCCCCCCTTGTGGTTAGCCATATTGAGATGGCTATTATACTTTACATCTCTAAAAATGCTTGTATAGTTATTTCCCTTACAAACCCGAGCAACGCCGGGCGATACTGCTAGTAATAAATATAATCCTTTCTACTGGAGGGACAAAGGCTCAAATTTTGGGGAAGGGATTAACTCGATTACATGGACCTCAGTGCATAACTAGTACTTATGTAATCGACCCCGAAAGGATGAAAAGTGAAATCGACCTCGGCAGAATTTGAACTCAGAACGGAAAGGCGGACGAAATACCGCAAAGCATTTTCTCCGGCGTGCTAATGATTCTGCCAGCTCGCCACTCTAGCAATAATAATAATAATAATAATAATAATAATAATAATAATAATAATAATAATAAATAATATTATTATTATATTATTATTATTATTATCCTTTTTACTGGAGGCACAAGGCTTCAAATAAGGTGGGAGGGGACTGGTGAATTGCATCAACACTAGTGTTTCACTGGTAATTTATTTATCGACGCAGAAGGGATGAAAGGCAAAGTCGACCTCTGTGGAATTTGAACTCAGAACGTAGCGACGAGCGAAAAACCGCTAAGTATTTCGCCCGGTCTGCTAACAATTCTGTCAGCTGGTCGTCTTAACTCTAATATTAATAATAATGTTTTCAAATTTTGTCACAAGCGTAGCGATTTTGGGGGAAGAGGATGAGTGGATTATATCGACCCCAATGTTTCACTGATTTTTTTTTATGTATCGACCACGAAAGAATGAAAGGCAAATTGACGAGGAAAATGCATGAATATAATAATGTAGCGATCAGAGGACATATTTACCCAAAAGCAGGTAAGAAACAGATGTCTTGCAAACAACTTGCACATAGGCGCAGGAGTGGCTGTGTGGTAAGTAGCTTGCTAACCAACCACATGGTTCCGGGTTCAGTCCCACTGCGTGGCATCTTGGGCAAGTGTCTTCTGCTATAGCCCTGGGCCGACCAATGCCTTGTGAGTGGATTTGGTAGACGGAAACTGAAAGAAGCCTGTCGTATATATGTATATATATATATGTGTTTGTTTGTGTGTCTGTGTTTGTTCCCCTAGCATTGCTTGACAACCGATGCTGGTGTGTTTTACGGTCCCCGTCACTTAGCGGTTCGGCAAAAAAAGAGACCGATAGAATAAGTACTGGGCTTACAAAGAATAAGTCCCGGGGTCGAGTTGCTCGACTAAAGGCGGTGCTCCAGCATGGCCGCAGTCAAATGACTGAAACAAGTAAAAGAGAAAAAAGAGAAAGAGATGCAAAAATGCCCAGTCAAAAACTCCGCATACCAGAAGCCTGCATGTGTATGGGGTCATCAGGAGAGAATGCGCGCCTATTCGGGGCCTACCTCTCGACGGCATCAATGCGCATCGCCCCCCACCCCTCATTGATATGAGGCCCCGCTTGCTATATATATATAAGCTTACGGCAGATGTAGACAGGAGCCATATGTTTCAGAATAAATAACTGAATTAATTGCTGCATTTCTGTATTACAGGGTTCCTTCCCTTTACCTGAATATTCAGTTTAAATTTTGAATCGCATTAAAATCTTGAAATGACATTTAGACGAAAGTGAGCTGCGCCTGATGTACATTACGTACACATACATGCAAACATACACACACATACATACACATATTCATACATACATATATACATACATACGTACGTACATATAATTATATATCCTGTACAAACACAAGAATATATTTTAGCACATGCGAACTTTCTGTATTGCATAGGTATATATACATAAATATATACATGTAAACATAAATATATATATGCATATACGCATATGTATATATACATAAATATATACATGTAAACATAAATATATATATGCATATACGCATATGTATATATATATATAAATATATATATATATGCGTTTATAATATATATATATATATATATGTCTATAATATAAATATGAACGTATATATGTATATATGTATGTGTATATATATATATATATATATATATATATATATATATATATATATATATATACATTGGTCTCTCTATATTATCAAAAATAATTAGTAAACTAATTTAAGTATTTTCAATAAAGTAAACCAAATAACTACACACACACATACACACACACACAGGCACGCATGCAGACACGCATGCGCGCATATACACACGTATATATATTTCCTTGATTGCTTATATTATTGTTTGACTTTTGCTGTTTGATTTGTTTGTTTTTGTTTGTGTGTCTCTCTGTTAAGGTAACGTATTTTACTATTTTCAAATTCACCATTATTTACTTTGCATTATATTAGCATTGCGTGCTTAGGTTGCCAAACTAATATTCCTGGAATCAATAATAGTATCAATGGACCAATTGTTCAAATATCTCTTTCTCGCTTCCATGCCAGCACACGCATGGCATTATATATTTGTAAACCCGACGACGACAGTTAAAGGGATATATATATATATATATATATGTGTGTGTAATATAATATATATTATATATATATATATATATATGTGTTGTGTGTGTTTGTGTATGTATGTATGTATATATATATTATTACGTATGTATGTATGGTATGTCTGTGCGTGTGTGTGGCGTGTAACATATGTTTGTGTGTGCATATATATATATATATATTTAGACATGCCTATATATAATACACAGGTCTTGCGTATATATGTATTTATATATATGTATGTATATATATGTATGTATATATATGTATATATATGTTTATATGTATGTATATTTATATATATACATATATATATGTATATATATATACACATATATATACATATATATATATACATATATACATATATACATATATATATGTAGGTGTATATGTATTTCTATATTTCTATACACATGCTCACCTACGCAATACATGCGTATATATATATATATATATACATATATACACATATTATATGTATATATATATGTGTGTATGTGGGTTTGTAGAAATGTATCTGTATTTGTGGTTGATTGTTTTGCACACAGACAGTGTATGTATAGACGTGTGCACAAGCATCAGACACACAGACATTTATGTATGTAAGTATGTCTGTGTGTCTGTCTGTCTGTATGTATGTATATATGTGGGTGTGCGTGCGTGCATGCATGTGTGTGCGCTTTGAGCGTGTGGATGTGTGGTGTTGTGCGTGTTGTGTGTGTGTTTGTGTGTTTTGTGTGTGTACATATGTTCTTTCACCATACGATCTGAAATTAGTGATTCATTATAGTTTTATCAAATTAACTTTTACTATGTTAATGGTCTCCACGTGCTGTCGAAAATCGCGCTTAATTCATTTCAATTGAAGTCTTCGATGATTCGATTACCATTTCAGATGTTTTAGCAGAATTGTCCGTTCAGTTGAAAAGAAATTTTTCATTTCTCACCTGATGATTTTAGCTGCTAGCTTCAAGGAATAGCGTCGTCTGCTGGTTTCCTTCATTCTGCCAATATTGGAGAATTACCAAAAATATGCAAGAAATCTTGTCTACAATAATTCCTGTTTACAAATATTTCTTCTTTGTTTATTTCTAGAATCAATATTTCATATTATTTCGTCATTATTATTACTTTTATATATTTTCCTATTTATATATAAAATATTACTGATAATAAATGGTTAGAGAATAAAATTTGGTAATGTTTGGTCCCACGCCAAAAGCATATCCAATTACTTTTGCAGAATCTTTCTGTCCGACTTACCTTAATCAAGATTGCACTGTAAGCAGTATCCCTGCTGATAAACCGACCACAATTTACCATCAGTTTAACTGTCTAAACGAAAACCGAAAGAAATCAATTTATATAACCACCAAGACATTACAACATTTAACAGTCTCACTTCACATTCGATTAAAATGACCCTGTTGCGCATTGTCAGGAAATGCACAAACGACCTCCAGAGCTCCATCACCGAAACATCGCTGATTGAGTGTGGCTGTGATTTACCATCAACGTTAAAACGATGTATTTTCAAAATGGCTTCAATCCGTTCTAATTAATTCAACCGTCTCCCCACAATGATTATCTTATCTACCTCGACATATACACGCAGATTTTAAAGGAGTCTCATTCATCAAAGACGACATTTTGTTTTAAAACTCCTGACAAAAACTAAATGATATAATACTCGCTATGAGATATACAACCTCTTTAAATATGCTGCACAATTCTGTATTTGTGCCCTAGGCACTTAGATATATTAACGAAACATATTTCTTAGACTTACGAATCATTTACTTACGAACAATATAAAAAGAATCAACATTTCAAATTCAGATCTACATATTCACAGGTAACCCATAAATACCAACTGAAGCTGATGTAAGCAAAGAAGTGGTGATGTTGCTGAGTAAAGAACCAAAAAGCGAGGCTATAATAGATAAATCCAGGCCGATATCTCTATTCAAAACTAACATAATGTTCTTGTGAAAGGTCTTTCCTGAACGTTTTAGCACAGAATTGCTTAGAGGTGTTTGTGCTAGTTGAAACTGTGACGTAGTCGCTTTCGCCTTTCATCATTTTGGGGTCGAAGTAATATGCACCAATTGAGCCCTGGGTCCATTTACAAATAATTCGAGACGTTATAATTTTGAATTATTAAGGCGGCAAGCTGGTAGAATCGTTAACACGAAGGACCAAATGCCTAGCTAGTTTTCCCAGTCTTTATGTTCTTGGGTCAAATTCGGGTATGGTCAACTTCGTCTTTCATCCTTTCAGTGTAGATAAAACAAAATACCAGTTAAGCACTGGGGTCGATGTGATCGACTAGGCCTCTCTCCGCGAATTTCCGCCTTTGTGCTCATACAATAAAGCATCATTACTATTATTATTAGTGATGTTAAGGTGGCGAGCTGGCAGAATGGTTAGCACGCCGGGCGAAATGATTTGCGGTATTTCGTCTGCCGCTACGTTCTAAGTTCAAATTCCGCCAAGGTCGACTTTGCCTTTCAACCTTTCGGGGTCGATTAAATAAGTACCAGTCACGATATAATCAGCTGGTCCCCCCAACAACAAAAATTTCAGGCCTTGTACCTATAATAGAAAGGATTATTATTAGTGATGTCTTGTTGAGCTGCTGCAGCTGCTGGTGGTGTTAATGGTGCTTCGTCTTCTTCTTCCAATCAGGACTCACGCCATTAGCCTCATAGAATAATCTCTAATTCAAGCCTACTCTAAGCTACTAAGAATGCGTGTGTCAACTTGAAGATCCACCCACCACACGCGATAGACTGACGGTTGCACGGGCGCGAAAGCTACGTTGTTATCCTCATTCCGTAAACGGTGACTTTTAACAGATGGAGAGCTGAACCATCCTGGAGTACAGAGGATTCGCAATCTAGACTAGGGTCTGAAAGCTAACCACACCAAAGTGGGTTACACCATGGCTCCTCTGCTTTGTGTCAGAAGTAGGAAATCTATTGCGTGTGGTGGGTGGATCTTCAAGTTGCCACACGCATTCTTTGTACCTTAGAGTAGGTTCGAATTAGAGAGTATGCTTTGTGGATAATGGTGTCAGTCCTGATTGGAAGAAGAAGAAGAAGAAGAAGAAGAAGAAGAAGAAGAAGAAGAAGAAGAAGAAGAAGAAGAAGAAGAAGAAGTAGAAGAAGGAACATCCACAGCAGATTCAATATGAGAAGCACAGTATCCGCGAATATAAACATCGTAAAGATTTTTTAGATTAAACATTAATATTAGACCCTCCAAATTAACAAGGATTACGAGGAGAAGGGATAAGTTAATATATCTCGATTTGCTGAAAAATATTGAATTATCTCCTCGCGAAATTTTAATCAGTTTGAATATTGCTACACGCCTTTAGACAAACGAACACAGATTGTTGTACGCATAAACACATTAACCGATACTTTTCTCTAATAATATTTATGTTTATCAAAGCCTAAACAGATATTGATAACCTGATGCTACAGATAAAGAGAAGTTTAAATTAAACCAGCATCTGAGAGAATAACATTCGCACGAAACATATTCATCTAAAGAATGCACCATTTATCGTGAAATATGAAGATATTATAAGAATTTAATCATATTTATTTGTTACGTTATAATAAATATATACGTGGTATTCGGCGTATCGTGGTCTTACTTTTTGTTCGTGATATCGCCCACATATATCATAACACATACGTATAAGGACACAGAGAGAAGCGTACACACATGCCTACACATATACTGCGCAACATTATATAATATGATTTCGTTCTGCGTATATGTGAATATGGTGTATGTATAGACACACATACTCATATATAAATATATATATATATATATATATATATATATATATATATATATATATATATATACATGTATATATATATATATATATATACATACATATATATATATATATATACATATACATATATATATATACATATATGTATATAAATACATACATATATATATATATATATATATATACATACACATATAAATATATATACATATATGTATATATAAATACGTATATAAATATATATATACATATAGATTGAGAGATACTTTCATGCATAAATAGATGGAGAGATAGTAGCCTACATTTTTACATACACACGCAAGCACAGATACATATTTCTGCATATATATATATAAGAGCATATATATATATATGTATACGTGTATATATATATATATATGTATATGCATGTATATGTATGTATGTATGCATGTATGTGTATATGTGTGTATATGTGTATATATATATATATATGTATGCATGTATGTATGTATACGTACATACGTATACAGACACATGTATACCTATATATGCATACAGATACGTATTTTTATATGTACACACACATACATATATTCAATATATATATATATATATATATATATTATATACGTACATGCGTATACAGATAAATGTATAGATATGTTCATATCTACATACACACACAAACATATATATATATACATATATGCATATATATATACTATATATATATATATAATATATATATATATAATATATATATATATTATATATATATACATATACATATATATATACATGCATGCATATATATATATATAATATATATATATATATTCACTAACATGTGATGTGTGTATTTACTTGTACAGAGCCAGTATATCAGAGACGAATGAAAGACTGACGTGAATATTCGAGTGATGTCATCACCGATATTGTGCTATGCTTGGTTGATGTGATAATATTCACAGTCGATTGCTTCGGCAGAGCTTATTATCTAACGTTGCTCTGCCGTTTGTGTCTATCAGTCGTTCTCGTCGAACTAATTTCCCATATCGATTTCCGAACCAACTAGTGGGCTCTCTATACTTTCTATCTATGTTAGAGATACGCCAAATTGCATGGAATTATGAGGCACCTTGCATCCTTTATTCTGTGTCATCTTCAAATCATCCCGGCTAAGATGCGAACCTTTTGTCCTCTGTGTTGTGTTTCTCTTCTGATGACATTGATGTCGTCGACTGGTCTTATTCTGTCTTCCGTTAGGGTAAAAGAGTACGGATGTGTAGGAAGAACCTTTCTTCCAAGCCACGTGATTCTGGCTACAGCTCCACCGCTTAACAGGTTCGGCTAATGTTGTCTACTATTCCCTCGGGCCATCCAACGCTTCTTAAGTGAATTTGGTAGACAGAAGTTACACAACAATATATACATACATACATACATACATACATACATACATACATACATACATACATACATACATTTATATACATATCATAATAATGACTTTTATTTATTTTTATTACTACCTCAGTCCATCTAAATGTATATATCTGTCGTTAACTTTCATAAAAAGCCTTTTCTTTTTTTATTTACAATGTGCATTTTCGTTGATTCTTCATATTTTCCCCTTACATTTCTACCTGTATTTAATATTTTCTTTTTGTAACATATATATATATATATAAGAGGTATAGAAACTGTACTGATGATTAGCAAAAATATTGGCACATGGTATTTGCGACTGAGAAAAGTGGTGTAATGATTCTCAAAAGGTGGGGAAATCAGAAAAATCCTTGGAATCAAGCTGGAAACTGTTGAATCTATAGACAGAACGGATTTTATATATAATATGTTATATATATATATATATCCACACCATCCACAGAGTTTACACATATTTTTCTGCAGGCTCCACTTAATTCGTAAATATATATGCATTCTATATAATATATAAACTAGCGCTAACATTAATCCCTAGTCAACGTCTTTCCTCTTACAAACACTACTATTACACCCTACTATTAAATACATCTTCATATTCTTGATCATAGAATTATACCTTAATAGCAGCTACATCTATGCTCTGCCTGATACATAATGTATACTTATGTTTTTCTTGTATGATAATAATTATTATATCTCCCGAAAATATCTATTTTCTTATTTATCATATTATCCAAAATCTTTACCAGAAATAGACAAAGAGGGTTAACCCCTTGTTCCTAATTGTGGAAATTATTTCGAACAAGTTTTCCAAAATAAAAGTAAGCCTTATATTTTCATTTAATTTGCACAAATCCTCTACTTCCTCATATAAGTAAATGTAATTTTTTTTTATCGATCTAATATTTTTTTCCACATAATTGAAAGTATCTATTAGTGTATTCAAATCCTAAAACCATTAATCGCGCTTTAAAATAATTAATGAAAATTTTCTGCACAGCTGAACGATAATGCAGTACTTTTAAATTTTATTTTACATGTATACCCTGCACCATTAATTGATCTTAACAAGTAAAGATATACGAATTCTTATTAGAGAACCTTTAACTTAATTCATACCTATTGTTACATAAGTATAGAATACAGCTTATTCTTTTTAATCATAACTAATAATATTAATATCTGCACATATACTTTTTATCATGTATCCATAATCACTTATTGATCTGACTATAATTTTATTCCATTATTTCTCCCTCCCCCCCAGCAAATTTATTTCTCTCAATATTATCAATTATTTATTTTCTATCAAATCACTCCCTATTTCTTGATTTCCTCTTTAATCTTTTTACGTAACGTCTTCACAATATCTTAACCACATTACATTATGTCTCTCGCAACTCTTAAACGGCTATATATTCTCTTAATGGTTGCATACTCTCCATCTAAACATATAACCGTCTTTTTTTTAATCCTTAATAGATTTTTTAGAAAGTTTTGATTAGGTAATATCTCTCACTATTACTCCAGCAGTGTCCCCTCTTTTCTAATAAGCCAATGTTTACATTACGTAGATCCTCAACATATGAATATTCATCTTCTCTACAAAGCTCTTTACCACCAGATTGTATTCCTGTGGGAAAAATATGTTGGCATTAGCCTTTTGAATAAGATGAAAGCACTCCGTTGGTTACGACGACGAGGGTTCCGGTTGATCCGAATCAACGGAACAGCCTGCTCGTGAAATTAACGTGTAAGTGGCTGAGCACTCCACAAACACGTGCACCCTTAACGTAGTTCTCGGGGATATTCAGTGTGACACAGAGAGTGACAAGGCCGGCCCCTTGAAATACAGGTACAACAGAAACAGGAAGTAAGAGTGAGAGAAAGTTGTGGTGAAAGAGTACAGCAGGGATCACCACCATCCCCTGTCAGAGCCTTGTGGAGCTTTTAGGTGTTTTCGCTCAATAAACACTCACAACGCCCGGTCTGGGAATCGAAACCGCGATCGTATGACCGCGAGTCTGCTGCCCTAACCACTGGGCCATTGCGCCTCCACCCTTTTGAATAAGATAGCCCTAAAGATACCTGAACACTTTGCTGCTAGTTTTTGCATCTAAAACAATTAACAGGGTTCGAATATATTTTTAGACTTTTTTCAATTTTATTAATTCATTATATGTAACCCCCACACTTTATGTCTGTCTCTATACTGTTCTCATCCATCGTCATTGTGGTAAATAAATGAAATCATCATCATCATCATCATCATCATCATCAACATTATTATCTAGTCACAAGTCTTTAGTCGGCCCGAAGCTATAGTAGAAGACACTTGCCCAAGGACATACAGCATCTCGAAAGGGTCCAGAAGCTGGCTACCCGCATGGTTCATGGTCTCAAAACTTTGTCCTACGAAGAAAGGCTGAAGACGCTCGACCTTTATTCTCTTGAAAAACGCCGCCGCCGTGGTGATCTCATTCTCGCCCACAACATCATAAGCGGAAAGTGTAACCTCTCGAAAGAGCTGTTCTTCACTCCTGCTCCAGAGCGTCGGCTGCCGGTTCATTCCGAAAAGCTCTACCTGCGACGATTTCATCTCAATGGAAGGAGAGGAGCTTTCTCCGTCCGTGTTGCGGATCCGTGGAACAAGCTGCCAGACGAGATGGTGAAGATGCCGACGACCGCTTTGTTCAAAGCCTCCCTGGACCTCAAGTGGCCTGAACTCTTTACATGAACACCACCCTGTACTTAACTCCATGTCCCCCTACATGGCCTTGCTATTTGCTTTTGAGCCAAATTAACTAACTAACTAACTAAGGTGCCACACAGTGGGACTGAATCTGGAACCATGTGGCTCGTAAGCAAGCTACTTACCACACAGCCACTCCTGCGCCTATTCATTTATTTTATTGAATTTCTGACAAATTGAATTCACAAATCCGGATCGTATTGAACTTAACTTTCGCATGAAATATGGCCCATTC
>NW_021835464.1:5000-10000 GCF_006345805.1 Octopus sinensis | reverse complement strand
GACCGGTTTCGCGTTCAGCTTTTCAAATTTCTTACATTCAACCACGTGCTTTCACACACCAACTTTCTCACCTATATATATATATTATATATATATATATATATATATATATATATAATCAAACTAAGCAACAAGGATATTCATATGTATTCTGATGTATTTAACTTAAGTACCATATTCAACTGTGTATATATATATATATATATGTATACAATACAGGGATGTCGCCTGAGCTATTATAGTTTTCTGTATTCGGGAGCATGACTTTTATCATGTGATCTGAATTAAAAACGTTTCTAATATATAGATGCATGTCCTGAAGGTTTGCACGGACAGCGGATAATCGATGACATCGACCCCAATGCTCAAGAGGTACTTAATTTATCGATCTCAACACAATGAATGGCACATTTAACCTCAGTAGAATGGAATTTAGAAGATAATCCCTAAATCAATTCCGCTAAGCATTTTGTCTGACGCGCTATGAATTCCACCAGGTCATACTCCCTATACAGACTTACCTAATTTGATAAATGCATTTTGGTCGAATATTGGTTTTAGGTTTTCGCAGGATGCAAGCAATTGCGTGGCGGGGAGCTAGTCGATGACATCGACCGGAAAACAATGAACTGCAAACACGACCCCGTTAAAATTAGAACTCAGTACACAAATATCAACAAAACGCCGCTAAGCTTTTAACCCGGCGTGCTAACGATTCCACCTGGTCGCCGCCCCTTTAAAAATATAATTAAAATTGAGAATACAATTATTTTAACCAAGGAGTGGTTGTGTGGTAAGAAGCTTGCTTACCAACCACATGCTTCTCGGTTCAGTCCCACTACGTGACACCTTGGGCAAGAGTCTTCTACTGTAACCTCGGGCTGACGATAGCCTTGTGAGTAGATTTGGTAGACGGAAACTGAAAGAAGCCCATCGTATGTATGTATATATACATATGTATGTGTGTCTACGTTTGTGTGTCGGTGTTTGTCCCCCCAACATCGCTTGACAACCGATGCTGGTGTGTTTACGTACCTGTAAATTAAGCTTACAACAATACGTCCTGGGGTCGATTTGCTTGAGTAAAGGCGGTGCTCCAACATGGCCACAGTCAAATGACTGAAACAAGTAAAAGAATAGCATAATATTATAAATAAAGTATTCTGAAGTTATCGTTCATATTACGAATACATAACTGAATTGAAATCTTTGTGATTTTTAAAGAGTGCGGGAATGGTACTGCTTTTCATATTCGTTTACATTTCTTGGCACAAGACCAGTAATTTTGGTGGAGGGCGTAAATTGATTATATCTGTGACAGCCTTCAACTAGTACTTATTTTATTGATGCTGTATGGATAAAAGACACAGCTGACCCAGCCGGTATTTGAACTCTGATTATAAAGACTGGCTAATTGTCGGTTAGTAGTCTGCCCGGCACTCTAACAGTTACCCAGCTTGCGCTTTAGTACGGTTTATAACATTGTAGTCAAGTTTTTTTCTACAAGGTCGGCTAGTTCGCGGGAGGGGTTATGTTGATTGCACTGACTCCATTCCCCAACTGTTGCTCAGTTTATCGACGCCGAAATGAAGAGAAGGCCGCTATGAAAATTGCCCGTTAGACTCACGATTCTATCAACTCACTGCCTAAGTGTTGTTGCAATATTGATTTCAAATATTTACACCAGGCCAGCATATTTGCTAGAGGGGTTAAGTAGTTTACATTGATCCCGGTGTTCAAATCGTACTTATTTTATCCACCCAGAAAAGATGAAAAACTAAGTCGACCTTGGCGGAATTTGAATACAGAACGAATGCTGCTTCTAATCTATATTAAATATAAATTTCAAATTTCTCTGAGGTCGACTTTGCCTTTCATCCTTCGTGAGTCGATAAATAAGTACCAGTTGATTACTGGGGCCGATGTATTCGACTAACCCTAAATTGCTGGCCTTGTGAGCAATATTGAAAGCTATATATATATATATATATATATATATATATATATATATACCGGAGTAAACACATAAATGTGAAACAAGGTGGAAAAAAGAGTACTCAAATACCAGTGGTAGAGTAATATGCTTTATTTTAAGCAGCAGAAAATTCAACAAAATCTGTTACTCTGAGTTTCTCGTTGCCGTTCATCTGTCTGATGAACGGCAACGAGAAACTCAGAGTAACAGATTTTGTTGAATGTTCTGCTGTTTAATATATATATATATATATATATATATATATATATATATATATATATATATATATATATATATATATATATATATATATATATATATATATATAAAATAGTAAAGAGTGAAAAAACGACAGAAGGCTTAAATGTTAAAAAATATATATATTTGCGTCAATATGTCTGAAGAATATTAGAAATTTTTTAAACAATTTTTTTTTTTTTTTCCTTTATAATGACATAATTTTTAAAGAAAGACCGGTTTCGCATTTAGCTTTTCAAATTTCTTGTGACGTTATGTTTATGTTTAATAGAGTTATCCTTGTGTTTAAGCTCCGGAGAGTTCTAAATAAGGGAAGGTAGACTACATTCCCTTATTTAGAACTCTCCGGAGCTTAAACCGGAGTTTTCTTTAAAAATTATGTCATTATAAAGGAAAAAAAAAAAAATTGTTTAAAAAATTTTCTAATATTCTTCAGACATATTGACGCAAATATATATATTTTTTAACATTTAAGCCTTCTGTCGTTTTTCACTCTTTACTATTTTTTATATATTCACCCACGTGCTTTCACAAACCAACTTTCTTATCTATATATATATATATATATATATATATATATATATATATATATATATATATATATAATATATATATATATATATTGTATTACGCAATATCGCTTTGCTTAAGCTAGCTGGGATATATTTAAAATTGGGGAATCTATTGATAAAAATGGAGTGATTTTATAAAGGCATTAGAAATATGAACTAAATTATAAGAATGAAGTTAGATCGTATCTAACCTTTGTTTCGTGCGTATCTAGTCATTATTTTAGGCATCTAGCCTTTAATTTACGCAGTTTCCCTTAAATGTACGTTACTATAATTTATTATGCTTCTAATGTAAAAATATGAATTCATGGAATTGAGAAAGCTATTTCAGAAAATGAGTTTTTAAAAATTTAGGAGAAAACGAAAAACAATTAAGTTAAATATGAAATAATTTAAAACGTGATAAATATTATCTAAAATTATATGAATATTATATAAATTGAAATTGGGTTCGAAGTAATTACGATTTTGGTTATGTTATGAAAAATATTTTGCGTACCAAATATTCTTAAAACGAAGAGGTTAATGAGTAAAGAAAAAACACCATCTTTGCAATATTTCGGTGTAAATTTTAAAGGGAAATTGAAGATATTCAAAGGATATCTTGTAGATTTATGAAAGATATCTAAAGAATTTGTGAAAGACGGTTGAAACTAATCAAATCTGTATGTTTCGAATTAACATCATTTTTCAGTATGGTGACTTCTGACCGATGCGAACCCTTCCCGACAGATATCTCGATTGAGCCATGTAGCATGTTCATCCAGCCTGTGGTTTTAGATACGTTAATTTTTCGCTATGTGAAATATCTTATATGCGTAAACCAAGACTACACTGACAGCAATAGTTCGTTAACTGAACTTTTTAATCGTGACCATTGGCTGTTTGTTGTCTCTTCATCAACTCGGCATCTAATGATGTTCACCATTGATTCAGTAAGTTCACCTACCGAAATAGTTCACATCCTCCATTTTGCATCCCATGATTTCGACGCACCGTCACTCAGGCGATTACATGCTTTTCAAATCATAGAAATCCCAACAGTTGCTAATATTCCGAGCTAGAGTAGACACGTGAATTATAGTTTCTAAGAGGACATTCCTTCTTGGAACTCACAAACCAGGGCTTCAGGACTAGATGCAGTTTAAATTCATACCAAGAAATCAATATGAGTAAATCATGTAAATTGAGGTTTCAGTGAGAAAAATAATTTGAAATTATCTCTACTAACCCCAAGATTCCGAGTTCGATTCCAGGCAGTGACCTGAATAGTAATGATAATAATAATAATAATAATAATAATAATAATAATAATAATAATAATAATATGAACTGCTCTCTCACTCAATAATAATAATAATAATAAGAAGAAGAAGAAGAAGAAGAAGAAGAAGAACAACAACAACAACAACAACAACAACAACATCGAAAAGTACCTTAGGAATGAGAACCCAGGTTCGTAATTTACCCAAGACACCTGATGAAGGCTGGTGGACATATCAGCCGAAATGTTGTGTTAACAACAAACAAGATGAGGACAAATATCTGTCAAATGTAAATAATGTAAATTCTGTACATAATTCCTCATCTCTTAAATATAGAAGTGTATAACAATAATTGCATAAATGAGTTACTGCAATGGTGCTATCGATTGTCAATAAATACTGTATAAAGAGATAATAATTTTGTGTGGAAATTAAGAAGGGTGTTTTAAACTAATGTTTCATAAAATTCAGAAATGAATAACATCATATTTTATGGCTGTTGAAGTACTTGGAGGGATAATATACTTCATTAATTTTATTGTTTGTAAGCGTTGAATCAAAGCTCCAAATGAACTTGGCAAAACATATATTTACTCTTCTAATTTAGCTGCAAAATGTGTACCGTAAATCCTCGTGTATAGTCCTCCCTTGAGTATAATACGCAGGGGATTTTTAGGGGGTTGTACCTGTGAAAAACCTAAACATTGTGTATAATACGCACCACTTCTCTAACATGAGTCGTGCGTAATTAAGCCAGCAGCGCCTAGTCGAACAAACACTTCCGCGCATGCGTAATACAATAATGGGAATGTAAATATGTTTGCAAATTGTTTTTACATGTTATTCTGTGTTCTGAATACTTTTATTTTAACAAATGTTGCTCACTGCAAGTTATGGATGATTCTTTTATGACATCATTGCTTTCAGGCA
>NW_021835463.1:5000-72916 GCF_006345805.1 Octopus sinensis | reverse complement strand
TAACCCTAACCCTAACCCTAACCCCAACCCCAACCCCAACCCTAACCCTAACCCTAACCCTAACCCTAACCCTAACCCTAACCCTAACCCAACCCTAACCCTAACCCTAACCCTAACCCTAACCAACCCTAACCCTAACCCAACCCTAACCCTACCCTAACCCTAACCTAACCCTAACCCAACCCTAACCCAACCCTAACCCTAACCCAACCCCAACCCAAACCCTTAACCCTAATTTAATAATATGCGAGGGGAGTAACTCTAGAAAGGGAGATAACTAAAAAAACTCTTCCAGGGTTACCTCCCTTTCATCTAATTAAATTACTATTATGTATTATTAAATTGAAATGTTCAAGGGAAGTAACTCTAGAAAGGGAGATAACTAAAAAAACTCTTCCAGGGTTACCTCCCTTACATTTAATTCAATTACTATTATTTGTTATTAAATTGATGTATTCAAGAGGAGTAACTCTAGGAAGGAAGATTTACTCCCCTTGAATACTTCAATCTAATAACACAATAGTAATTTAATTAGATGTAAGGGAGGTAACTCTGAAAGATTTTTTTTTTAGTTATCTCCCTTTCAAGAGTTACTCCCCTTGAACATTTCAATTTAATAATACATATTAATTTCATTAGATGTAAGGGAGGTAACTCTGGAAGATTTTTTAGTTCTCTACAAAGAAAGATAACTAAAAAATCTTCCAAAGTTACCTCCCTTATATCTAATTAAATTACTATTATGTATTGTTAAATTGAAATTTTCAAGGGGAGTAACTCTAGAATGTATTGTTAAATTGAAATTTTCAAGGGGAGTAACTCTAGAAAGGGAGATAACTAAAAGATCTTCCAGAGTTACCTCCCTTACATCTAATTGAATTACTATTATCTATTATTAAATTGAAATATTCTAGGGGAGTAAATCTCCTAGAGATATATAAGAAAATCTTCAAAAGTTACCTCCCTTACATTTATTTAAATAACGACTATTATCAAAATGTGTCATGGAAGCTAATTAACTCTACAATATAATGTTCAGACGTAACACTTTTAGTCCTTTCCTTGTTTAGTCATTTCAATGTGCCCATGCTGGAGCACAGCCTTTTCTAGAGCAAATCGACACTAGGACTTTTATCTACGTCAGTCTAGTATTTATTCTGTTGGTCTTCTTTTCCCGAACGGATAGGTTAATGGAGTGTAAAATTCACCGACATCGCTTGTGAAACGGTTTTGGGGACATCGAAACACACACATATATACATATATATAAATATCTATATGTATATACATGTTTCTCTCTATATATATATTGCAGAAACAATACTGCTGTCTTTAGTGTTCCCACTGATATTGACGTAAGAGAAGCGAACGAAGTTGACTCCCAACACAAAATTGCAGACATAACCTTCACTCCCTCTGACATCGTAGCAGCAATAAATGAGGTCAAATACTACTCTGCTGTAGGCCCTGATAGATTCCCCGTTAGTCTCCTGAAGGAATGTAAACACCAACTTGCAGTCCCACTGACCAACCTCTGGAGAAATTCGTTACATGCAGGTTATATACCAAAACAGTTTCTATCCCAGTCAGTCATCCCGGTTTTCAAACAGGGAAACAGATCCCTCGCACTCAACTATCGCCCAATCTCACTCACCTCCCACATCATAAAAGTGTTTGAAAGGGTGTTAAGATCAAGGATGGCTGACTTCCTGGAGACCCACAAACTCCTATATGCAAATCAGCATGGCTTTCGCTGTGGTAGGGACTGTCTAACACGGCTCTTACACCACATTGAAGATGTACTCAAAGCCTTGGGAACAGGTTCGAACTCTGATGTCATATATCTTGACTTCAGTAAAGCGTTCGACAGGGTAGACCATAATATCCTACTCTCAAAATTGGCAAATGTTGGAATCCGTGGAAAAGTTCTACACTGGATCAAGTATTTCCTGGCGAATACAACACATGTTGTAGTTGATGGAGTCCACTCAAGCCAAGCAAAAGTCACCAGCGGTGTCCCTCAGGGGTCTGTCCGCTACTCTTCATAATCTACATAAACGACCTTTCCAGTGTCGTACATTACTGCAAAGTGAACATATTTGCTGATGACACCAAGCTCCAGCAAATCGTCAATGAAGAAGCAGACCGATCCAGGTATGTAGATACGGGGTGCTTAACACTCGCAAATCTGGAGTCACTAAAGGTGCAATTGAACTTCTTTTCATTTAGAACTTAGGGATCTGCAAATGTCGGTATCTTAGAGATGCTTAAAGTGTTTGTTCTAGCTGTAATTGTCGCATACAAACAGACGCTCACACACGTATACACAGAAATAAAAACATTCACACAAACACAAACACTGAAATGAAAACAGTTACATACCTACACATGCACACACACAAATAGAAATGAAAATAGTCACACACAAACATACGCACCCACACAGAAATGAAAACGCAGTTACACATTCACACATAAAACCCTAACTAGCATAAACATACAATTTATTCAGAATGTAGAGGGGCATTGGGTGCTTTGCACTCGCAGTTAGAATATCAGCTCCCTCCACGCCAGAATTAGAATTTCTGTCATCCACTTGTGAAATTAATACATTGACGACACATGGGAAAAATATGAGCAACATCTGAAGCCACTAAAGGTGCAATAAATTGAACTTATTTGTATTAGTAGTTAGTGATCTCAAATGTGGGTATCTTACAAATGGTCAATGTGTTTGTTGTAGTTGTAAGTGTCGCACACACACAAATAGAAACACTCAGTCGCTCACACACTCGTGCACACAGAAATAAAAACACTCACACACACACAAACACTGAAATGAAAATACCGACACTCATATAAATAAAAAGTCCCACACACACAAGGAGCCCCAATAGGTCTATCAAAAAAGTTTCTAGTATTTTTCCTAGCCCATAATTTATGATAATTGAAATTCTAACGATAAATAAATACCTACTAAATCAGTATATCGAACATTACGTCCCCGTAACTAATCGGTTCAGCAAAAGAGACCTATACATTAAGTAATAGGCATACAAAGAATAATTCCTGGGGTTGATTTGCTTCACTAAAGGCGGTGATCCACCATGGTCACAGTGAACTAACTGAAAGAGTCTAAGAGCGACAGAGCGTATATTACGATAACTACATACTTAAGGGAGATAACTACAAAGTATCTTCAACAGTTACTTCCCTTGAACATTATAATTTAACAATAAAAAAATATGCGGGGAAATTAACTCTCGGAAGGGAGATAACTAGATAACATCTTCCAGAGTTACTTTCCTTACATATAATTATATTACTTTTAATAAATTATAATGAGCAAGAGGAAGTAACTTTCGAATATATTATTCAGACATGACATAGATTTTACGATTTTTTGAAGTTTAACTGCTCTCTCTAGTGAGTCGGATGTCCCATTATGGCCATCCAATATATGTTGAAATATCTATACATATATACATATATCTGTCAATATATACCTGTCTCTCTCTCTCTCTCTCTCTATTATATATATATATATATATATATATATATATATATATACACACACACACCTATCTATATACCACGGGCTACTTTCTGTTTCGGTGTACCAAATCTACTCAGAAACGTTGGTCTGTCCGAGGCTATATTGGGGCCACGTAGTTGGACAGAACCAGAAACACCGTGTTTGGAAAGCAAGCTACGTAGCCACTCTTACTACTATATATATATATATATATATATATATATATATATATATATATACATACGACAGTCTTCTTTTAGTTTCCGTCTCCCAAATCCACTCACAAGGCTTTGGTCGGCCCGAGACTATAGTAGAAGACATTTGCCCAACATGCCACCCAGTGTGACTGAACTCGAAAACATTTGTTAGGTAAGCAAGCTAATTCCCATTCAGACACTACTGTTTGTTAACCGGAGAAGTTCAAGGCGGGACCTAATTGTTTGTATGCAAATGAGTTCATTAATGGGGTCCGGAACTTTCACGGCTGGTTCTTATGAGACAATGCAACCAGCTTGGGTATAGGTGGACTGTGCTCACACACGCAGAAACACTCACACGTCCGCACCCACGAATATAGATATATGCAAAGACGCCATCTCGTACCTATTTATGTTTCAAATATGTTGACCTTAAAACTGAGACATTCTGGAAACACACGTCCGCACCCAGGCACATAGATACATGCATATACGCAAACTCGTAGGTATTTATGTTTTAAACATGTTGACCTTTCAACCGCGACATTCTGTGTCTGTTTGTGCGCGCATTTCTGTGAGAATGATTGCTCACGAACCGCAATGTGCCGAGTTCAAACCAACAGCGTTGCACCTTCGGCAAGTGTATTCGACTATAGCCTAGGGCCAACCAATGTATTCTGAGTGGAGTTTGTAGAGGGAAACTGAAAGAAGCCGTCGTATATATGAATATCGACGTAGGAATGGCTGTTGTAAGTAGTTTGCTTACGAACCACATGGTTTCGGGTTCATTCCCACTGCCTGTCATCTTCTGCAATTGTTACTATTGTAGCCCAGGGCCTAGCTAATCCTTGTGATGGGATTTAGTGGAAGGAAATTGATAGAATCTCGTCGTATATATGTTTAAATGTGTGTGTGTGTGTCTGTGTGTGTGTGTGCGTGTGTGTGTGTGTGTGTGCATGTGCGTGTGTGTGTGTGTGTGAGTGTGTGTGCGTGTGTGTGCGTGTGTGCGTGCGTGTGTTTGTGTGTGTCTGTGTATGTTCGCACTCGAAGGGCACACGAGAATGCACGCACGTACTATCACACATACAGATGCAAGTTTTCTTAATAAAACGGAATGAACTCCCATTCCATCCCTTACAGTTTCTTTTTTGTTTTAGATACTACATATACGTGTGTTGGTATATTCACGTATATCTGTATGTATATATTTATATATATATATAATATATATATATATATATATATATAAATATATATATATATATATATATATATAAATATATATATATATATATACGACGCTATGTACGACATATAAATACACAAACACATACATGTGTATGTGTGTGTGTGTGTGTGTGTGTATATATGAAGGTGCAATAAATTGACTTATTTTGATTTAGTATTTAGTGATCACAAATGTGGGTATCTTACAAATGGTCAAAGTGTTTGTTGTAGTTGTAAGTGACGTACACACAAACAAATAGAAACACTCAGTCGCTCACACACTCGCGCACACAGAAATAAAAACACTCTCACACACAAACACTGAAATGAAAATACCCACACTCACATAAATAAAAACAGTCCCACACACACAAGGAGCCCCAATAGGTCTATCAAAAAAGTTTCTAGTATTTTTCCTAGCCCATAATTTATGATAATTGAAATTCTTACAATAAATAAATAACTACTAAATAAGTATATCGAACATTACGTCCCCGTAACTTATCGGTTCTGCAAAAGAGACCTATACATTAAGTAATAGGCATACAAAGAATAATTCCTGGGCTTGATTTGCTTCACTAAAGGCGGTGCTCCACCATGGTCGCAGTGAAATAACGGAAAGAGTCTAAGAGCGACAAAGCGTATATTACGATAACTACATACTTAAGGGAGATAACTACTTAAGGGAGGTAACTACGTGGCCCTGAATTACATGTACCTGAATGTCCTGCCCCTTAATTACATGGCCCTCAATTACATGGCCCTGAATTACATGACCCTGTATTACCTGCCCTTGAATTACCTGTACCTGAGTTACATGTCCCTGAATTATATGCACCTGAATTACCTGCCCGTCAATTACCTTCCCCTGAATTACATGTCCCTGAATTACATGTCCCTGAATTACATGTCCCTGAATGACATTCCTCTAAATTACCAACCGCTGCATTACCTGCCCCTGGATTACATTACCACTGAATTACCCGCCCCTGAATTACATGCCCGAATTACATGCCCCTGAATTTCATGCCCCTGAATTTCATGCCCCTGAATTTCATGCCCCTGAATTAACTGCCCCTCAATTACCTGCTCCTTAATTACATGGCCCTGAATTACATGGCCCTGAATTTCCTGCCCCTTAATTACATGCCCCTGTATTACCTGCCCTTGAATTACCTGCCCCTGAGTTACATGTCCCTGAATTACATGCACCTGAATTACCTGCCCCTCAATTACCTTTCCCTGAATTACATGCCCCTGAATTACATGTCCCGGAATTATCTGCCAATGAATGACATTCCTCTAAATTACCTGCCCCTGAATTACATACCCCTGAATTACCTTCCCCTAAATTACATGCATCTGAATTACCTGCCCCTGGATTACAAACACCTGAATTAGATGCCCCTGAAATACATGCCCCTTAATTACATGCCTCTTAATTACATGCACATGAATGACCTGACCCTGAATGATATGCCCCTCAATTATCTATCCCTAAATTACCTGCCCCGGAATTACCTGCCCGTGAATGTCATGCCCCTGGATAAACTGCCCCTGAATTACATGCCCCTGAATAACATACACCAGAATAAGATACACCTGAATTACCTGCCCCAAAATTACATACCCCTGAATTACCTGCCCCTAAATTACATGGCCCTGAATTATCTGCCCCTCAATTACATGCCTCTTAATTACATGCACCTGTATGACCTGACCCTGAATTATCTATCCCTAAATTACCTGCCCATGAATTACCTGCCCGTGAATGACATGCCCCTGAATTACATGCACCTAGATTACTTGCCCCTGAATTACATGCCCCTGGATTACTTAACCCAGAATTACATGCCCCTGAATTACCTGCCCATGAATGACATTCCTCTAAATTACCTGTCCCTGAATTACCTTCCCCTGAATTACATTCCTCTGAATTACCCACCCATGAATTACATGCCCCTGAATTACATGCCCCTGAATTACCTACCCCTGAATTAACTACCCCTCAATTACATGCCCCTGGATTACCTAACCCAGAATTACATGCACCTGGATTACCTAACCCAGAATTACATGCACCTGAATTACATGCCCCTTAATTACATGCCCCTGAATAACATGCCCCTGAATTACGTGCCCCTGAATTACCATCCCCTGAATTTCATGCCCATGAATTACCTGCCCCTGAATGACATGCCCCTGAATGACCTGCCCCTTAATTACATACCCCTGGATTACCTTCCCTGAATTACATGCCCCTGAATTACCTGCCCATGAATTACATGCCCCTGAATACATGCCCCTGAATTACATACACCTGAATTACCTGCCCCTGAATTACCTACCCCTGAGTCACATGTCCCTGAATAACCTGCATCTGAATTTCCTGCCCCTGAATTACATACACCTGAATTACATGCCTTTGAATTACCTGCCCCTAAATTATGGGCCCCTGAATTACCTGTCCCTGAATGACATGCCCCTCAATCACCTGCCCATGAATGACATACCTATAAATTACCTGTCCCTGAATTACCCCTGAATTACCTGCCCGTGAATTACCTGCCCGTGAATTACCTGCCCCTGAATTACCTGCCATGAATGACATCCTCTAAATTACCTGTCCCTGAATTACCCCTGAATTACCTTCCCCTGAATTACACTCTAAATTACCTGCCCCTGAATTACCTGCCCGTGAATGACATGCCCCTGAATAACCTGCACCTGAATTACCTGCCCCTGGATTACCTTCGCCTCAATTACCCGCCCATGAATTACATGCCCCTAAATTACCTGCCCATGAATTACATGTCCTTGAATTATCTGCCAATATTCCTCTAAATTACCTGCCCCTAAATTACTTGCCCCTAAATTACATGCCCCTGAATAACCTGCCCATGAATTACATGCCCCTGAATTACCTGTCCCTGAGTTACATACACCTGAATTACCTGACCCTGAATTACATGCCCCTGAATTATCTACCCCTGAGTCCCTGAATAACCTGCACCTGAATTACCTGCCCCTGAATGACATGCCCCTCAATTACCTGCCCGTGAACTACCTGGCCCTAAAATACATGCCCCTCAATTACCTGCCCATGAATTAAATGCCTCTAAATTACCTGCCCATGAATTAAATGCCTCTAAATTACCTTCCCCTGAAGTACCTGCCCCTAAATTACATGCATCTGAATTACGTGCCCCTGAATTACAAGCACCTGAATTACATGGCCCTGAATTACCTGCCTCTTAATTACATGTACCTGAATGACCTGCCCCTGAATGACATGCCTCTGAATTATCTATCCCTAAATTACCAGCCCCTGAATTACCTGCCCGTGAATGACATGCCCCTGAATTACATGCACCTGAATTACATGCCCCTGGATTACCTGCCCATGAATGACATTCCTCTAAATTACCTTTCCCTGAATTACGCCTGAATTACCTGCCCCTGGATTACCTTCCCCCGAATTACATTCCTCTGAATTACCCACCCACGAATTACATGCCCCTGAATTACATACACCTGGATTACAAGCCCCTCAATTACCTGCACCTCAATTACATGCCCCTGAATTACAAGACCCTGAATTACCTGCCCATGAATGACATTCCTATAAATTACCTCCCCCTGGATTACCTTCCCCTAAATTACATTGCTCTGTATTACCTGCCCCTGAATTACCTGCCAAAGAATGACATTACTCTAAATCACCTGCACCTGGATTACCTTCCCCTCAATTACCCGCACATGAATTACATGCCCGATTTACCTGCCCCTCAATGACATGCCCCTGAATTACATACCCCTGAATTACCTTCCCATAAATTACATACACCTGAATTACCTTCCCATAAATTACATACACCTGAATTACATGCCCGTGAATTACCTGCCCCTAAATTACATGCCCCTGAATGACCTGCCCCTTAATTAGTTACCCCTGGATTACCTGCCCCTGAATTACCTGCCCCTGAATTACATGCACCTGAATTACATGCCCCTTAATTACATGGCCCTCAATTACATGCCCCTCAATTACCTGCCCCTGAATTACCTACCCCTGAATTACCTTCCCTGAATGACATGCCCCTGAATGACATGCCCCTGAATTGCATACCCCTGAATTACCTGCCCCTGAATTACATGCCCCTGAATTACATGCAACTGATTTACATGCCCCTGAATTACATACACCTGAATACATGCCCCTGAATTACCTGCCCCTGAATGACCTGCCCCTGAATAACATACACCAGAATAAGATACACCTGAATTACCTGCCCCTAAATTACATGCCCCTGAATTACCTGCCCCTGAATGACATTCCTCTAAACTACCTGTCCCTGAATTACCTTCCCCTGAATTACATTCCTCTGAATTACCCGCCCATGAATTACATGCCCCTGAATTACATGCCCCTGAATTACCTACCCCTGAATTAACTACCCCTCAATTACATGCCCCTGGATTACCTAACCCAGAATTACATGCACCTGGATTACCTAACCCAGAATTACATGCACCTGAATTACATGCCCCTTAATTACATGCCCCTGAATAACATGCCCCTGAATTACGTGCCCCTGAATTACCATCCCCTGAATTTCATGCCCATGAATTACCTGCCCCTGAATGACATGCCCCTGAATGACCTGCCCCTTAATTACATACCCCTGGATTACCTTCCCTGAATTACATGCCCCTGAATTACCTGCCCATGAATTACATGCACCTGAATTACATGCCCCTGAATTACATACACCTGAATTACCTGCCCCTGAATTACCTACCCCTGAGTCACATGTCCCTGAATAACCTGCATCTGAATTTCCTGCCCCTGAATTACATACACCTGAATTACATGCCTTTGAATTACCTGCCCCTAAATTATGGGCCCCTGAATTACCTGTCCCTGAATGACATGCCCCTCAATCACCTGCCCATGAATGACATACCTATAAATTACCTGTCCCTGAATTACCCCTGAATTACCTGCCCGTGAATTACCTGCCACTGAATTACCTGCCCCTCAATCACCTGCCCATGAATGACATTCCTCTAAATTACCTTTCCCTGAATTACCCCTGAATTACCTGCCCCTGAATTACCTGCCCCTGAATTACCTGCCAATGAATGACATTCCTCTAAATCACCTGCACCTGAACTACCTGCCCCTGGATTACCTTCGCCTCAATTACCCGCCCATGAATTACATGCCCCTAAATTACCTGCCCATGAATTACATGCCCCTTAATTACATGTCCTTGAATTATCTGCCAATATTCCTCTAAATTACCTGCCCCTAAATTACTTGCCCCTAAATTACATGCCCCTGAATAACCTGCCCATGAATTACATGCCCCTGAATTACCTGTCCCTGAGTTACATACACCTGAATTACCTGACCCTGAATTACATGCCCCTGAATTATCTACCCCTGAGTCCCTGAATAACCTGCACCTGAATTACCTGCCCCTGAATGACATGCCCCTCAATTACCTGCCCGTGAACTACCTGGCCCTAAAATACATGGCCCTCAATTACCTGCCCATGAATTAAATGCCTCTAAATTACCTGCCCATGAATTAAATGCCTCTAAATTACCTTCCCCTGAAGTACCTGCCCCTAAATTACATGCATCTGAATTACGTGCCCCTGAATTACAAGCACCTGAATTACATGGCCCTGAATTACCTGCCTCTTAATTACATGTACCTGAATGACCTGCCCCTGAATGACATGCCTCTGAATTATCTATCCCTAAATTACCAGCCCCTGAATTACCTGCCCGTGAATGACATGCCCCTGAATTACATGCACCTGAATTACATGCCCCTGGATTACCTGCCCATGAATGACATTCCTCTAAATTACCTTTCCCTGAATTACGCCTGAATTACCTGCCCCTGGATTACCTTCCCCCGAATTACATTCCTCTGAATTACCCACCCACGAATTACATGCCCCTGAATTACATACACCTGGATTACAAGCCCCTCAATTACCTGCACCTCAATTACATGCCCCTGAATTACAAGACCCTGAATTACCTGCCCATGAATGACATTCCTATAAATTACCTCCCCCTGGATTACCTTCCCCTAAATTACATTGCTCTGTATTACCTGCCCCTGAATTACCTGCCAAAGAATGACATTACTCTAAATCACCTGCACCTGGATTACCTTCCCCTCAATTACCCGCACATGAATTACATGCCCGATTTACCTGCCCCTCAATGACATGCCCCTGAATTACATACCCCTGAATTACCTTCCCATAAATTACATACACCTGAATTACCTTCCCATAAATTACATACACCTGAATTACATGCCCGTGAATTACCTGCCCCTAAATTACATGCCCCTGAATGACCTGCCCCTTAATTAGTTACCCCTGGATTACCTGCCCCTGAATGACCTGCCCCTGAATAACATACACCTGAATTACATACACCTGAATTACATGCCCCTCAATTACATGCCCCTCAATTACCTGCCCCTGGATTACCTAGCCCTGAATTACCTTCCCTGAATGACATGCCCCTGAATGACATGCCCCTGAATTGCATACCCCTGAATTACCTGCCCATGAATTACATGCACCTGAATTACATGCCCCTGAATTACATGCAACTGATTTACATGCCCCTGAATTACATACACCTGAATTACATGCCCCTGAATTATCTACCCCTGAGTCCCTGAATAACCTGCACCTGAATAACATACACCTGAATTACCTGCCCCTAAATTACATGCCCCTGAATTACCTGCCCCTGAATGACATGCCCCTCAATTACCTGCCCATGAATTACCTGCCCCCCAATTACCGGCCCATGAACTAAATGCCCCTGAATTACCTGCCCCTGAAGTACCTGCCCCTAAATTACATGACCCTGAATGACCTGCCCCTGAATGACATGCCTCTGAATTATCTATCCCTAAATTACCAGCCCCAGAATTAACTGCCCGTGAATGACATGCCCATGAATTACCTTTCATCTGAATTACATGCCCCTGGATTACCTGCCCCTAAATTACATTGCTCTGTATTACCTGCCCCTGAATTACCTGCCAATGAATGACATTACTCTAAATCACCTGCACCTGGATTACCTTCCCCTCAATTACCCGCACATGAATTACATGCCCGATTTACCTGCCCCTCAATGACATGCCCCTGAATTACATACCCCTGAATTACCTTCCCATAAATTACATACACCTGAATTACATGCACGTGAATTACCTGCCCGTGAATTACCTGCCCCTAAATTACATGCCCCTGAATGACATGCCCCTTAATTAGTTAGCCCTGGATTACCTGCCCCTGAATAACCTACCCCTGAATTACATGCCCCTCAATTACATGCCCCTGAATTACCTGCCCCTGGATTACCTAGCCCTGAATTACCTGCCCCTGAATTACCTTCCCAGAATGAAATGCCCCTGAATGACATGCCCCTGAATTGCATACCCCTGAATTACCTGCCCATGAATTACATGCACCTGAATTACATGCCCCTGAATTATCTACCCCTGAGTCCCTGAATAACCTGCACCTGAATAACATACACCTGAATTACCTGCCCCTAAATAACATGCCCCTGAATTACCTGCCCCTGAATGACATGCCCCTCAATTACCTGCCCATGAATTACCTGCCCCCCAATTAGCGGCCCATGAACTAAATGCCCCTGAATTACCTGCCCCTAAATTACATGACCCTGAATGACCTGCCCCTGAATGACATGCCTCTGAATTATCAATCCCTAAATTACCAGCCCCTGAATTAACTGCCCGTGAATGACATGCCCATGAATTACCTTTCATCTGAATTACATGCCCCTGGATTACCTGCCCCTAAATTACATTGCTCTGTATTACCTGCCCCTGAATTACCTGCCAATGAATGACATTACTCTAAATCACCTGCACCTGGATTACCTTCCCCTCAATTACCCGCACATGAATTACATGCCCGATTTACCTGCCCCTCAATGACATGCCCCTGAATTACATACCCCTGAATTACCTTCCCATAAATTACATACACCTGAATTACATGCCCGTGAATTACCTGCCCCTAAATTACATGCCCCTGAATGACATGCCCCTTAATTAGTTAGATCTGGATTACCTGCCCCTGAATAACCTATACCTGAATAACCTGCCCCTGAATAACATACACCTGAATTACATACACCTGAATTACATGCCCCTCAATTACATGCCCCTGAATTACCTGCCCCTGGATTACCTAGCCCTGAATTACCTGCCCCTGAATTACCTTCCCAGAATGACATGCCCCTGAATGACATGCCCCTGAATTGCATGCAACTGATTTAAATGCCCCTGATTTACATACACCTGAATTACATGCCCCTGAATTATCTACCCCTGAGTCCCTGAATAACCTGCACCTGAATTACATACACCTGAATTACCTGCCCCTAAATTACATGCCCCTGAATTACCTGCCCCGGAATGACATGCCCCTGAAATACCTGCACCTAGATTACCTGCCCCTGAATTACCTGCCCCTGAAGTACCTGCCCCTAAATTACATGACCCTGAATGACCTGCCCCTGAATGACATGCCTCTGAATTATCTATCCCTAAATTACCAGCCCCTGAATTGCCTGCCCGTGAATGACATGCCCCTGAATTACCTTTCATCTGAATTACATGCCCCTGAATTACCTGCCCCTGGATTACCTGACCCAGAATTACATGCCCCTGAATGACATGCCCCTGAATTACCTTCCCCTGAATTACCCACCCACGAATTACATGCCCCTGAATTACATGCCCCTGAATTACATGCCCCTGAATTACCTACCCCTGAATTACATACATGCACCTCAATTACATGCCCCTGAATTACCTACCCCTGAATTACATACCCCTGAATTACCTGCCCCTGAATTACCTTTCCCTGAATTACATGCCCCTGAATTACATGTCCCGGAATTATCTGCCAATGAATGACATTCCTCTAAATTACCTGCCCCTGAATTACATACCCCTGAATTACCTTCCCCTAAATTACATGCATCTGAATTACCTGCCCCTGAATTACAAACAACTGAATTAGATGCCCCTCAATTAAATGCCTCTTAATTACATGCACATGAATGACCTGACCCTGAATGATATGCCCCTCAATTATCTATCCCTAAATTACCTGCCCCGGAATTACCTGCCCGTGAATGTCATGCCCCTGAATTACATGCCCCTGAATAACATACACCAGAATAAGATACACCTGAATTACATGCCCCTGAATTACCTGCCCCTAAATTACATGCATCTGAATTGCCTGCCCCTGAATTACATGGCCCTGAATTATCTGCCCCTCAATCACATGGCTCTTAATTACATGCACCTGTATGACCTGACCCTGAATTATCTATCCCTAAATTACCTGCCCATGAATTACCTTCCCGAGAATGACATGCCCCTGAAATACCTGCACCTAGATTACCTGCCCCTGAATTACATGCTCCTGAATTACATGCCCCTGGATTACCTGACCCAGAATTACATGTCCCTGGATTACCTAACCCAGAATTACATGCCCCTGAATTACCTGCCCATGAATGACATTCCTCTAAATTACCTGTCCCTGAATTACCTTCCCCTGAATTACCCACCCATTAATTACATGCCCCTGAATTACCTACCCCTGAATTACATGCCCCTCAATTACATGCCCCTGGATTACCTAACCCAGAATTACATGCCCCTGGATTACCTAACCCAGAATTACATGCCCCTTAATTAAATGCCCCTCAATTACCTGCACCTGAATAACATGCCCCTGAATTACGTGCCCCTGAATTACCTCCCCCTGAATTACCATCCCCTGAATTTTATCCCATGAATTACGTGCCCCTGAATGACCTGCCCCTTAATTACATACCCCTGGATTACCTGTCCTGAATAACCTATACCTGAATAACCTGACACTCAATAATCTGCCCCTGAAGTTCCTGCCCCTAAATTACCTTCCCCTGAATTACATGCCCCTGAATTACCTGCCCATGAATTACATGCACCTGAATTACATACACCTGAATTACCTGCCCCTGAGTCACATGTCCCTGAATAACCTGCAATTGAATTACCTGCCCCTGAATTACATACACCTGAATTACGTGCCTTTGAATTACCTGCCCCTAAATTATGGGCCCCTGAATTACCTTCCCTGAATGACATGCCCCTCAATCACCTGCCCATGAATGACATTCCTATAAATTACCTTTCCCTGAATTACCCCTGAATTACCTGCCCCTGGATTACCTTCCCCTGAATTACACTCTAAATTAAGTGCCCCTGAATTACCTGCCAATGAATGACATTCCTCTAAATCACCTGCCCCTGGATTACCTTCGCATCAATTACCCGCCCATGAATTACCTGCCCCTAAATTACTTGCCCCCAAATTACATGCCCCGGATTAACCTGCCCCTGAATTACCTGCCCCTGAATTACATACACCTGAATTACCTGACCCTGAATTACATGCCCCTGAATTATCTACCCCTGAGTCCCTGAATAACCTGCACCTGAATTACCTGCCCCTGAATTACATGCCCGTGAATTACCTGCCCGTGAATTTCCTGCCCCAAAATTACATGCCCCTGAATTACCTGGCCATGAATTACCTGCCCCTGAATAACATACACCTGAATTAACTTCCCCTCAATTACCTGCCCCTGAATTACATACCCCTGAAGTACCTGCCCCTAAATTACATGCATCTGAATTACCTGCCCCTGAATTACAAACACCTGAAATACATGGCTCTGAATTACCTGCCTCTTATTTACATGCACCTCAATGACCTGCCCTGAATGACATGCCTCTGAATTATCTATCCCTAAATTACCGGCCCCTGAATTACCTACCCGTGAATGACATGCCTCTGAATTACCTGCACCTAGATTACCTGCCCTGAATTACATGCCCCTGAATCACCTTTCATCTGAATTACATGCCCCTGAATTACATGCCCCTCGATTACCTGCCCCTAAATTACCTGCCCATGAATGACATTCCTCTGAATTACCTGTCCCTGAATTACCCCTGAATTACCTGCCCCTGGATTACCTTCCCCTGAAATATATTGCTCTGAATTACCCACCCACGAATTACATGCCCCTAAATTACATGCCCCTGAATAACCTACCCCTGAATTACATACACCTAAATTACATGCCCCTCAATTATCTGCCCTCAATTATCTGCACCTCAATTATTGCCCCTGAGTTACATGCACCTGAATTACCTGCACCTGAATTACATGCCCCTGAAATACATTGCTCTGAATTACCCACCCACGAATTACATGCCCTTGAATTACATGCCCCTGAATTACCTTCCCCTGAATTACATTCCCCTCAATTACCTGCTCCTCAATTACATGCCGCTGAATTACATGCCCCTTAATTACATGCCCCTGAATTACCTGCACCTGAATTACATGCCCCTCAATTACCTGCGTCTGAATTACCTTGCTCTGAATGACATGCCCCTTAATTACTTAACCCTGAAGTACCGGCCCCTGAATTACCTGCAACTAAATTACATGCATCTGAATTACCTGCCCCTGAATTAAAACACCTGAATTACATGACCCTGAATTACCTGCCCCTCAATTACATGTCTCTTAATTACATGCACCTGAATGACCTGTCCCTGAATGACATATCTCTGAATTATCTATCCCTAAATTATCTGCCCCTGAATTACCTGCCCGTGAATGACATACCCCTGAAATACCTCCACCTAGATTACCTGCCCGTGAATGACATACCCCTGAAATACCTGCACCTAGATACCTGCCCCTGAATTACATTTCATCTGAATTACATGCCCCTGAATTACCTGCCCCTGAATTACAAGCTCCTGAATTACCTGCCCATGAATGACATTCCTATAAATTACCTGTCCTTAAATTACCCCTGAATTACCTTCCTCTGAATTACCTGCCCCTGAATTACCTGCCAATGAATGACATTCCTCTAAATCACCTGCCCCTGGATTACCTTCCCCTCAATTACCCGCCCATGAATTACATGCCCCTGAATTACCTGCCCCTGAATGAAGTGCACCTGAATTAAATGCCCCTGAATTACATACACCTGAATTATCAGCTCCTGAATTACATGCCCCTGAATTATCTGCCCCTGAGTCCCTGAATTACATGCCCGTGAATTACCTGCCCCTCAATTACCTACCCATGAATTACATGCCCGTGAATTACCTGCCCCTAAAATACATACACCTGAATTACATGCCCGTGAATTACCTGCCCCTAAAATACATGCCCCTTAATTACATGTCCCTGAATTATCTGCCAATGAATGACATACCTCTAAATTACCTGCCTCTGAATTACCTGCCCCTGAATTACCTGCCCCTGAATTACATACCCCTGAATTACCTGCCTCTAAATTACATGCATCTGAATTACCTGCCCCTGAATTACAAACACCTGAATTACCTGCCCCTCAATTACATGCCTCTTAATTACATGCACATGAATGATCTGACCCTGAATGATATGCCCGAATTATCTATCCCTAAATTACCTGCCCGGAATTACCTGCCAGTGAATGATATACCCCTGGATTAACTGCCCCTGAATAACCTGCCCCTGAATAACATACACCTGAATTAACTTCCCCAGAATTACATGCCCCTGATTTAACTGCCCCTGAATTACATGGCCTTCAATTACCTGCCCCTCAATTACATGCACCTAAATGACCTGCCCCTGAATTATCTATCCCTAAATTACCTGCCCGTGATTGACATAACCCTGAATTACCTGCACCTAGATTACCTGCCCCTGAATTACATGCCCCTGGATTACCTAACCCAGAATTACAAGCCCCTGAATTACCTGCCCATGAATGACATTCCTCTAAATTACCTGTCCCTGAATTACCCCTGAATTACCTGCCCCTAAATTACATGACTCTTAATTACATGCACATGAATGATCTGACTCTGAATGATGTGCCCCTGAATTACCTATCCCTAAATTACCCACCCGTGAATGACATGCCCCTGAATTACATACACCTGAATTACATGCCCCTGAATTACCTTCCCTGAATGACATGCCCCTGAATTGCATACCCCTGAATTACCTGCCCATGAATTACATGCACCTGAATTACATGCCCCTGAATTACATGCAACTGATTTACATGCCCCTGAATTACATACACCTGAATTACACCCCTGAATTATCTACCCCTGAGTCCCTGAATAACCTGCACCTGAATTACATACACCTGAATTACCTGCCCCTCAATTACCTGCCCATGAATTACCTGCCCATGAATTAAATGCCCCTGAAGTACCTGCCCCTAAATTACATGACCCTGAATGACCTGCCCCTGAATGACATGCCTCTGAATTATCTATCCCTAAATTACCAGCCCCTGAATTACCTGCCCGTGAATGACATGCCCCTGAATTACCTTTCATCTGAATTACATGCCCCTGGATTACCTGCCCCTAAATTACCTGCAGATGAATGACATTCCTCTAAGTTACCTGGCCCTGAATAACCCCTGAATTACCTGCCCCTGGATTACCTTCCCCTGAATTACATGCCCCTGAATTACATTCCTCTGAATTACCCACCCACGAATTACATGCCACTGAATTATATGCGCCTGAATTACCTACCCCTGAATTACATACACCTGAATTACAGACACCTGAATTACATGCCCCTCAATTACCTGCACCTCAATTACATGCCGCTGAATTACCTAACCCTGAATTACCTGCCCCTGAATTACATGCCCATGAATTACATGCACCTGAATTAAATGCCCCAGAATTACATGCCCCTGAATTACCTGCCCGTGAATTACCTGCCCATGAATTAAATGCCCCTAAATTACCTTCCCCTGAAGTACCTGCCCCTAAATTACATGCATCTGAATTACGTGCCCTTGAATTACAAGCACCTGAATTACCTGCCTCTTAATTACATGCACCTGAATGACCTGCCCCTGAATTTCATGCCTCTGAATTATCTATCCCTAAATTACCTGCCCGTGAATGACATGCACCTCGATTACCTGCCCCTGAATTACATGCCCCTGGATTACCTGCCCATGAATGACATTCCTCTAAATTACCTGTCCCTGAATTACGCCTGAATTACCTGCCCCTGGATTACATTCCTCTGAATTACCCACCCACGAATTACATGCCCCTGAATTACATACACCTGGATTACGAGCCCCTCAATTACCTGCACCTCAATTACATGCCCCTGAATTACCTGCCCATGAATGACATTCCTATAAATTACCTCCCCCTGGATTACCTTCCCCTAAATTACATTGCTCTGTATTACCTGCCCCTGAATTACCTGCCAATGAATGACATTACTCTAAATCACCTGCACCTGGATTACCTTCCCCTCAATTACCCGCACATGAATTACCTGCCCCTCAATGACATGCCCCTGAATTACATACCCCTGAATAACCTTCCCATAAATTACATACACCTGAATTACATGCCCGTGAATTACCTGCCCGTGAATTACCTGCCCCTAAATTACATGCCCCTGAATGACCTGCCCCTTAATTAGTTACCCCTGGATTACCTGCCCCTGAATAACCTATACCTGAATAACCTGCCCCTGAATAACATACACCTGAATTACATGCCCCTGAATTACATGCAACTGATTTACATGCCCCTGAATTACATACACCTGAATTACATGCCCCTGAATTATCTAACCCTGAGTCCCTGAATAACCTGCACCTGAATTACATACACCTGAATTACCTGCCCCTAAATTACCTGCCCCTGAATGACATGCCCCTCAATTACCTGCCCATGAATTACCTGCCCCCCAATTACCTGCCCATGAATTAAATGGCCATGAACTACCTGCCCCTAAATTACATGACCCTGAATGACCTGCCCCTGAATGACATGCCTCTGAATTATCTATCCCTAAATTACCAGCCCCTGAATTACCTGCCCGTGAATGACATGCCCTGAATTACCTTGTATCTGAATTACATGCCCCTGGATTACCTGCCCCTGAATTACCCCTGAATTACCTGCCCCTGGAACCTTCCCCTGAATTACATGCCCCTGAATTACATTCCTCTGAATTACCCACCCACGAATTACATGGCCCTGAATTACCTACCCCTGAATTACCTGCACCTCAATTACATGCCGCTGAATTACCTAACCCTGAATTACCTGCACCTGAATTACCTTCCCTGAATGACATGCCCCTGAATAACATGCTCCTGAATTACATACCCCTGAATTACCTGCCCATGAATTACATGCAACTGAATTACATGCCCCTGAATTACCTGCCCCAGAATTACATGCCCCTGAAGTATCTACCCCTGAGTCCCTGAATAACCTGCACCTGAACTACCTGGCCCTAAATTACATGCCCCTCAATTACCTGCCCATGAATTAAATGCCCCTAAATTACCTTCACCTGAAGTACCTGCCCCTAAATTACATGCATCTGAATTACGTGCCCCTGAATTGCAAGGTAATGACCAAACTGTCTACTTTTATCCACCAGTTCCAACACGATTTAACAAAAAAGGAGACAAATTGCTTGACTAGATTTCACTGCAAAGCCAGTAACATCTATGAACTTCCCAAAATCTACAAAAGGTAAGCCATAAACAAAACCTGTAACAAGTTAACTTCTATAGTTATAAATATTCCACACCCGAGAGATATCCGAATGAGGCCAATTATGGCCAATCCAGGTATGTAGATACGGGAGGCATTGGGTGCTTAACACTCGCAAATCTGAAGTCGCTAAAGGTGCAATAAATTGAACTTCTTTTCATTTAGAACTTAGGGATCTGCAAATGTGGGTATCTTGGAGATGCTTAAAGTGTCTGCTGTAGCTGTAATCGTCGCACAAACAAACGAATAAAAACACAGTCGCTCACACACACGTACACACAAAAATAAAAACATTCACACAAACACAGACACTGAAATGAAAATAGCAACACACACACATATAAAAAGTCCCACGCACACAAACACTGAAAAAAAAATTCTCACAAAAACACTCACATACGCACAAAAAATAAAAATACAGATACATATTCACACACTCAAACACGCGGACAAACACAGAAATGAAAAGTTACATACCTACACATGCACAAACACAGACACACAAATACAAATGGAAAATACGGTAACACATCCAACTCTAACACATTAACATACGCACAAACACACATACACACAAACATAAGCACCACACACAGAAATGAAAACACAGTTACACACTCACACATAAACCCTAACCCTAACTAGCACAAACATACAATTTATTCAGAATGTAAAGGGGCATTGGGTGCTTTCCACTCGCAGTTAGAATATCAGCCCCCTCCACGCCAGTATGAGAATTTCTTTTATCCACTTGTGAAATTAATACATTGTCGACACATGGGAAAAATATGAGCAACATCTCAAGTCACTAAAGGTGCAATAAATTGAACTTATTTTGATTTAGTGGTTAGTGATCTCAAATGTGGGTATCTTAGAAATGGTCAAAGTGCTTGTTGTATTTTGTAAATGTCGCACACACACAAACAAATAGAAACACTCAGTCGCTCACACACTCGCGCACACAGAAATAAAAACTATCTCTCACACACACAAACACTGAAATGAAAATACCCACATTCACATAAATAAACACACTCCCTCACACACAAGGAGCCCCAATAGGTCTATCAAAAAAGTTTCTAGTATTTTTCCTAGCCCATAATTTATGATAATTGAAGTTCTTACAATAAATAAATACCTACTAAATCAGTACATCGAACATTACGTCCCCGTAACTTATCGGTTCTGCAAAAGAGACCTATACATTAAGTAATAGGCATACAAAGAATAATTGCTGGGGTTGATTTGCTTGACTAAAGGCGGTGCTCCACCATGGTCACAGTGAAATAACTGAAAGAGTATAAGAGCGACAAAGTGTATATTACGATAACTACATACTTAAGGGAGATAACTACATACTTAAGGGAGATAACTACAGAGTATCTTCTACAGTTACTTCCCTTGAATATTATATTTTAACAATAATAAAATATTTTAGGATATTAACTCTCGGAAGGGAGATAACTAGATAACATCTTCCAGAGTTACTTTCCTTACATATAATTATTTTACTTTTATTAAATTATAATATGCGAGAGAAATAGCTCTAGAATATATAATTCAGACGTGACACACACCCTTTAACGCTTTTCTAGAGCAAATCGACACTAGGACTTACTCTATGACAGCCTAGAATATTATTTATGGTCGTCTTTTCCCGAAGTTACTGGGGTGTAAAAAGACCAGCATCAGTTGTCAAGCGGTTTTGGGGACACAGAAACATATATATAAATATCTATCTAGTTTATATTTACTGCTGAGAAAACCACGCGAGAGTGGTGGATTTGGAAAAGTAATATCATATAGACTCGAGACAGTTATCGCCTCGAGCCTATATGCTAGTAGAAGACATTTGCCTAACGTGCCACTCAGTGGGACTGAACTCGGAAGTAATTGTTAGGTAAGCAAGCTAATTCCCATTCAGACACTACTGTTGTTAACCGGACAACTTCAATGTGAGCCCTAATTGTTGATATGCAAATGAGTTCATTAATGGGGTCTGGAACTTTCGCGGCTGGTCCCATAAGACAACGCAACAATCTTGGGTATGGGTGGACTGTCCTCACACACGCACAAACACCCACACGTCAAATAAATATTGACCAGCTAATCATTTACATTTCACTACACCCCACAAATATATAAAGTAATAATGTTATCTAGTACTACTCTTCGGACATAATCAAGTTTCATTTTTGTTTTAGATTATATATATATGCGTGTGTGGGTATATATACGTATATCTGTATGTGTATATATAAATATATATATATATATATATATATACTGGAGCGCCGCCTTTAATCGAGCACATCGTCCGCAGCACATATTCTTTGTAAGCCTAGTATTTATTCTAACTTGTTCTCTTTTGCCGAACCGCTAAAATACAGGGAGTAAAACACACCTGTATCGGTTAAAAGCATCAACAACTACAGTCAATCGAAGATAATGACCAAACTGTCTACTCTTATCCACCAGTTCCAACACGGTTTAACAAACAAGGAGACAAATTGCTTGACTAGATTTGACTGCAAAGCCAGTAACATCTATGGACTTCCAAAATCTACAAAAGTTGAGCCAAAAACAAAACCTGTAACAAGTTAACTTCTATAGTCATAAATATTCCACACCCGAGAGATCTCCGAATGAGGCCAATTATGGCCGATCAAGGTATGTATATACGGGGTGCTTAACACTCGCAAATCTGAAGTCGCTAAAGGTGCAATAAATTGAACTTCTTTTCATTTAGAAATTAGGGATATACAAATGTGGGTATCTTAGAGATGCTTAAAGTGTTTGTTGTAGCTGTAATTGTCGCACACACACAAACGAATAAAAACACAAAGAGGCTCACACACACTTACACACAGAAATAAAATCATTCACACACACACACAAACACTGAAATGAAAACAGTTACATACCTACACACGCAAAAACACACACACACATATAGCAACGAAAAAGACACAATTACACATCCAAACTCTCACACACTCACATACGCACAAACACACACAGAAATGAAAACGCAGTAACTTATCGGTTCTGCAAAAGAGACCTATACATTAAGTAATAGGCTTACAAATAATAATTCCTGTGGTTGATTTGCTTCACTAAAGGCGGTGCTCCACCATGGTCACAGTGAATTAACTGAAAGAGTCTAAGAGCGACAAAGTGTATATTACGATAACTACATACTTAAGGGAGATAACTACACAGTATCTTCTAACAGTTACTTCCCTTGAATATATATTTTAACAATAATAAAATTATTTTAGGAAATTAACTCTCGGAAGGGAGATAACTAGATAACATCTTCCAGAGTTACTTTCCGTAAATGTAATTTAATTACTTTCGTTAAATTATAATATGCGAGGGGAGTAACTCTCAATTATATTATTCAGATATGACACACTTTTACGATTTTTTGGAGTTTAACTGCTCTCTCTAGTGAGTCGGATGTCCCATTATGGCCATCCATATATATATATATATATATATATATGTATATATATACATATCTCCTAAACATATATATATATATATATATATATATAAAATAAAATAAGAGAGTGGTCACTATATGGCTCACTCTAGCACCAGTAATCCAAAAGGTTTCAACCACAAAAATACATGTTTCCCATGAAAGTCGGTACGATTGTTAGCTCACACGGACAGGGCAAATAAAAAATAACAAAAATACAGATTATTTTGGGACAATGTTTCGCTATTAATGAATTAAATGTAATATTACTTACAAAAAAATCCACTTGTAGCTCCTCAGCCAAAATATCTGATGAAAATCCACTCAATCACACGCCAGATTTTACCATAACGATAAATACGCGTGTGGTTCAATGATACATCCGACGTTATAATTCAAATGCCCCAACTAACAGCGCGCCAAATTTTCACGGAAAACAAATACAGCATTTAGAAATAAATGCAGCATAATTATAATTAATTAATAAGGGTGAGAGAATTAGATACTAATTTAATAGTATATCTATTCTACACCAAGTGCCTAGTGCTCCGAGAAACCTGGATTAAATATTTTATAATATATTATAATATTTTTACAAAATAAATATAAGAGAGTGGTCACTATATGGCTCACTCTAGCACCATTAATCCAAAATTTCAACCACAAATACATGTTTCCCATGAAAGTCGGTACGATGTGTTAGCTCCACGGACAGGGCAAATAAAAAATAAAAAAATACAGATATTTGGGACATTGTTCGCTATTAATATAAATGTAATATACTTACAAAAAACTCCACTTGTAGCCCTCAGCCAAACTATCTGGATGAAATCCACCAATCACACGCCAGTTTGACCATAACGATAAATACGCGTGTGGTTCAATTGATTACATCCGACGTTATAATTCAAATGCCCCAACTAACAGCGCGCCAAATTTTCACGGAAAACAAATACCGACTTTCATGGAACCTGTATTTGTGTTGAAACTTTTGGATTAACTGGTGCTAAGTGAGCCATATATGACCACTCTCTTTATTTATGTGGTAAAAATAATTAAATATATTATAAATATTATATAATCCAGGTCTCGGAGCACTAGGCCACTTGGTGTAGAATAGATATACTATTAATTAGATCTATTTCTCAATCTTATTAATATTAGAACGAAGATTATTGTGATATAGGTAAATATATATGACTATGTATATAGATCGAAACAAACGAATAAAACTACTCAGACACACATGACACTGTACATATACACAACACAACACACAAATAAAATACAGATACAATCACACTCAAACACGCGGTGAAACACAGAAATGAACAGTTACATACTACACATGCACAACAAACAACACACACAAATAGAATGAAAAATATTTACAACACGCACTAACCCTGAATTACATGTGATTACATGCCCCTGAAGTACGCTCCTCAATTACATCCCCTTAAGTACCTGCCCCTGAATTACCATCCCATGATTACTGCCCCTGATTACCTGTCCCTGAATAAAAGCCCCTGAATGTATAAAATCTATGTATGGACGCATGTGTGAACGAGCTTGTGTATGAACGCATGATTTGTGAACGAAGCTTGTTTGTATGGACGAATGATGTGTGAACGAAGCTTGTTTGTATGGACGAATGATGTGAACGAGGCTTGTTTGTATGGACGCATGATGTGAACGAAGATATTTGTATGGACGAATGATGTGTGAAACGAGGCTTGTTTGTATGGACGCATGATGTGTGAACGAGGCTGTTTGTATTGACGCATGTGAACGAGCTTGTTTGTATAGACACATGACGGGTGAACGAGGCTTGTTTGTATGGACGCATTACGGGTGAACGAGGATTGTTTCTATGGACGCATGACGGGTGAACGAGGATTGTTTGTATGGACGCATGACGGGTGAACGAGGCTTGTTTGTATAGACGCATGTGTGAACGAGGCTTGTTTGTATAGACGCATGACGGGTGAACGAGGCTTGTTTGTATAGACGCATGACGGGTGAACGAGGCTTGTTTGTATAGACGCATGATGTGTGAACGAGGCTTGTTTGTATGGAAGCATGATGTGTGAACGAGGCTTTTTTGTATGGAAGCATGATGTGTGAACGAGGCTTTTTTGTATGGACGCATGACGTGTAAACGAGGCTTGTTTGTATGGACGCATGACGTGTGAACGAGGCTTGTTTGAATGGACGCATGACGGGTGAACAAGGCTTGTTTGTATGGACGCATGACGGGTGAACGAGGCTTGTTTGTATGGACGCATGACGGGTGAACGAGGCTTGTTTGTATGGACGCATGACGGGTGAACGAGGCTTGTTTGTATGGACGCATGTGTTAACGAGGCTTGTTTGTATGGACGCATGTGTGAACGAGGCTCGTTTGTATAGACGCATGACGTGTGAACGAGGCTTGTTTGTATGGACGCATGACGGGTGAACGAGACTTGTTTGTATGGACGCATGACGGGTGAACGAGGATTGTTTGTATGGACGCATGACGGGTGAACGAGGATTGTTTGTATGGACGCATGACGGGTGAACGAGGCTTGTTTGTATGGACGCATGACGGGTGAACGAGGCTTGTTTGTATGGACGCATGACGAGGTGAACGAGGCTTGTTTGTATGGACGCATGACGGGTGAACGAGGCTTGTTTGTATGGACGCATGACGGGTGAACGAGGCTTGTTTGTATGGACGCATGACGGGTGAACGAGGTTTGTTTGTATGGACGCATGACGGGTGAACGAGGCTTGTTTGTATAGACGCATGACGGGTGAACGAGGCTTGTTTGTATGGACGCATGACGGGTGAACGAGGCTTGTTTGTGTGGACGCATGATGTGTGAACGAGGCGTGTATGTATGGACGCATGATGTGTGAACGAGGCTTGTTTGTATGGACGCATGATGGGTAACCGAGGCTTGTTTGTGTGGACGCATGACGAGTGAACGAGGCTTGTTTGTATGGACGCATGATGTGTGAACGAGGCTTGTTTCCATGGACGCATGATGTGTGAACGAGGCTAACCCCAACCCTAACCCCGACCCTGAAACTAACCCTAACCCAACCCAACCCAACCCCAATCGTAATGTAATTACATGTAAGGGAAGTAACTGTGGAAAATCTTGTACCTATTTCCCTTTCTAGAGTCACTTCCCTAGAATATATAATTTAATAGATAATAGGCGCAGCAGTGGTAAGTAGCTTGCTAACCAACCACATAGTTCCGGGTTCAGTCCAATTGCGTGGCATCTTGGGCAAGTGTCTCCTGCTATAGCCCCGGGCCGACCAATGCCTTGTTAGTGGATTTGGTAGACGGAAACTGAAGGAAGCCTGTCGTATGTATATGTATGTGTGTGTGTTTGTCCCCCTAGCATCGCTTGACAACCGATGCTGGTGTATTTAGGTCCCCGTCACTTAGCGGTTCGACAAAAAGAGACCGATAGAATAAGTACTAAAAGGTGGTGCTCCAGCATGGCCGCAGTCAAATGACTGAAACAAGTATAAGAGTAAAAGTAATTTAATTAGATATAAGGGAACTCGGGAAGATTTTAGAGTTATCTTCCTTCGTATAGTTACTTACCTTCACGTTATAAGTTAATAATAATATAGAAGGGGAGTAACTCTAGAAAGGGAGATAACTAAAAAATCTTTCAGAGTCACCTCCCTTACATCTAATTAAATAACTATTATGTATTATTAAATTGTAAAGTTCAATGGGGGTAACTCTACAAAGGGGGATAACTTTAAAAATCTTCAAAAGTTACCTCCCTTACATTTAAATACATGACTATTATCAAAATGTATTATGGAAGCTAATTAACTCTACAATATAATGTTCAGATGTACCGCATACACTTTTACTCTTTTCCTTGTTTAGTCATTTCACTGTGCCACTGCTAGAGCACGGCCTTTTCTAGAGCAAATCGACACTAGGACTTTTATCTACGTCAGTCTAGTATTTATTCTGTTGGTCTTCTTTTCCCGAACGGATAAGTTAATGGAGTGTAAAAAACACCGGCATTGGTTGTCAAGCGGTTTTGGGGACACCGAAACATACACACATATACATATATATAAATATCTATATGTATATACATGTTTCTCTCTATATATATATATATTGCAAAAACAATACTGCTGTCTTTAGTGTTCCCACTGATATTGACGTAAGAGAAGCGAACGAAGTTGACTCCCAACACAAAATTGCAGACAACCTTCACTCCCACTGACATCGTAGCAGCAATAAATGAGGTCAAATACTACTCTACTCTGTTAGGCCCTGATAGGATTCCCCGTTAGTCTCCTGAAGGAATGTAAACACCAACTTGCAGTCCCACTGACCAACCTCTGGAGAAATTCGTTACATGCAGGTATATACCAAAACAGTTTCTATCCCAGTCAGTCATCCCGGTTTTCAAACAGGGAAACAGATCCCTCGCACTCAACTATCGCCCAATCTCACTCACCTCCCACATCATCAAAGTGTTTGAAAGAGTGTTAAGATCAAGGATGGCTGACTTCCTGCCTGAGACCCACAAACTCCTAAATGCAAAACAGCATGGCTTTCGCTGTGGCAGGGACTGTCTAACACAGCTCTTACACCACATTGAAGTTCTACACTGGATCAAGTATTTCCTGGCGAATACAACACATGTTGTAGTTGATGGAGTCCACTCAAGCCCAGCAAAAGTCACCACCAGCGGTGACCCCCAGGGGACTGTCTTGGGTCCGCTACTCTTCATAATCTACATAAACGACCTTTCCAGTGTCGTACATTACTGCAAAGTGAAAATATTTGCTGATGACACCAAGCTCCAGTAAATCGTCAATGAGAAGCAGACCGAACTCAACTCCAGTCTGATCTATATGCTGTGAGTCAATGGGCAAACAGAAACAAAATACAACTAAACGAGGGAAAATTTGAGCTGATGCATTTTGGAAGAAACTCCTCACTAAAACAGCCATACTCTCTTCCTTCAGGGGAACCGCTCACAGACTCTAACAATATCAGAGAACTGGGTGTAATTGTTGATGACCATCACAGTTGGAGTGCACACATCAACAAGAAGGTCGATATAGCTCGTAGGATGAGTTCCTGGATCTTAAGAACTTTCCGGTCCAGAGAACAAGGTGTCATCATACCACTTTTTTCCTCCTTTGTACGGCCACACCTTGAATACTGCTGCCCACTGTGGTCTCCTCAAACAAGACTAAACATCTCCAGAATTGAGTCACCCCAGAGGGCACTCACTAAACGAATTGAAGGCATGGCTGCTCTCGATTATTGGGATTGCCTTAAAGCCTTGAAACTTTACTCCCTCCAGCGTGAGCGGTACATCATTTGTACGATGTGGAAAATATACCGCCAACTATGCCCAAACGACCTAAACATTAGCTTCAAGGTTCATCCAAGACTTGGACCACGGGCTATACGTCCCCTGCCCAATTCAAGATCACAACATACATGTACACTGCAACATAATTTCTTTTCCTCAACAGGCCCTGCCCTATTAACATTGTCCCGAGAGAGATCAAAGAGGAAAAGGATCCCATCAACTTTAAACAGAGTCTGGATAGATTCCTTCAAAGAATACCAGATAAGCCACCCATAATTGGATACAAGTCACCCAACAAGAACTCGCTACTTGAACAAAACTGGATACAACTCACCCAACAAGAACTCACTACTTGAACAAAACTGGATACAACTCACCCAACAAGAACTCACTACTTGAACAAAACTTGACTTAAACAGGATTCGAATAATCCTATCAGGTGGTGCTATTAAGTTAGACATGTCCTGGACCAATCTTTGGTCGAAACATATCTAAGTTTATATATATCTGATATATCTTTATAAATATATATATATATATATATATATACCAATCTATCTTCTTCGAGCACATCGTCAGCAGCACTTATTCTTTCTAAGCCTAGTATTTATTCTAACTTATTCTTTTCTGCCGAGCCGCTGAAATACAGGGCGAAAAACACCCAGCATCGTTTGAAAAATCTACTATAGCCCCGAGCCGACCAAAGCCTTGTGATTGGATTTGGTGGAAGGAAACTGGAAAACTCCAGTCATATATATGTTTATGTGTGCGTGTGTGTCTTTGTTCCCAAACATTGCTACACAACGGATATTAGTCTGTTTACGTCCCCATAACTTAGAGGTTCAGCGAAAGAGACTGATAGAATAAGCACTAGGCCTACAATGAATAAGTCCTGGGGTCGGTATGCTCGACTAAAGGTCGTGCTCCAACATGGCCACAGTCAAATGACTGAAACAAATGAGAGTAAAAGAGTAAATAACGAGAAAAGTCCATGTTCACTAGGGAGATAGCAGAAAATATCTCCTAGAGTTACTTCCCTAACGTCATATAATACGTTTCATGTTGTAATATCTGTAATAAAGTAATAATGACACTCGAAGGGCACACGAGAATGCATTCACGTACTATCACACATGTAGATGCAAGTTTTCTTAATAAAACGGAAAGAACTCACATTCCATCCCTTAGCTTCTTTTTTGTTTTAGACACTACATATACGTGCGTGGGTATATACACGTATATCTGTATGTGTATGTCTGGGTAAAACAGACTTTCGCGGTTGGGTCACAGCCGATGCGACAACCTTGGGTATGTGTGGACTGTGCTCACACACGAACAAATACCCACACTTCCGCACTCATGCACATAGATACATGCAAAGCTATTTTGTTTTCAATAAGTTGTGCCCTTCGAGTGCGAACAAACGCGCACACACACACACGCACACATTTAAACATATATACGATGGTATTTTATCAGTTTCCTTCCACTAAATCCAATCACAAGGATTAGGTCGGCCTTGGGGTACAGTAGTGTTTGTTGTAGCTGTAATTGTCGCACAAACAAACGAATAAAACACAGTCGCTCACACACACGTACACACAGAAATAAAAACATTCACACAAACACAGACACTTAAATGAAAATAGCAACACACACACATATAAAAAGTCCCACGCACACAAACACTGAAAAAAAAATTCTCACAAAAACACTCACATACACACAAAGACAAACACACAAATAAAAATACAGATACATATTCACACACTCAAACACGCGGACAAACACAGAAATGAAAACAGTTACATACCTACACATGCACAAACACAGACACACACAAATACAAATGGAAAATACGGTAACACATCCAAACTCTCACACACTAACATACGCACAAACACACACACAAACATAAGCACCCACACACAGAAATGAAAACGCAGTTACACACTCACACATAAAACCCTAACCGTAACTAGCACAAACATACAATTTATTCAGAATGTAGAGGGGCATTGGGTGCTTTGCACTCGCAGTTAGAATATCAACTCCCTCCACGCCTATATTAGAATTTCTGTCATCCACTTGTGAAATTAATACATTGACGACACATGGGAAAAATATGAGCAACATCTGAAGCCACTAAAGGTGCAATAAATTGAACTTATTTTGATTTAGTATTTAGTGATCTCAAAAGTGGATATCTTACAAATGGTCAAAGTGTTTGTTGTAGTTGTAAGTGTCGCACACACACAAACAAATAGAAACACTCAGTCGCTCACACACTCGCGCACACAGAAATAAAAACACTCTCACACACAAACACTGAAATGAAAATACCCACACTCACATAAATAAAAACAGTCCCACACACACAAGGAGCCCCAATAGGTATATCAAAAAGTTTCTAGTATTTTTCCTAGCCCATAATTTATGATAATTGAAATTCTTACAATGAATAAATACCTACTAAATCAGTATATCGAACATTACGTCCCCGTAACTTATCGGTTCTGCAAAAGAGACCTATACATTAAGTAATAGGCATACAAAGAATAATTCCTGGGGTTGATTTGCTTCACTAAAGGCAGTGCTCCACAATGGTCACAGTGAAATAACTGAAAAACAGTCTAAGGGAGATAACTACAAAGTATCTTCTACAGTTACTTCCCTTGAATATTATAATTTAACAATAAAAAAAATATGAAGGGAGATTAACTCGCGGAAGGGAGATAACTACATAACATCTTCCAGAGTTACTTTCCTTACATACAATTATATTACTTTTAATAAATTATAATGAGCAAGAGGAAGTAACTTTCGAATATATATTCAGACATGGCAATATATATATATAGATATATATATGTATTATATATATATATATATATATATATATATATATATATATATATACCTATCTATATACCACGGGCTACTTTCTGTTTCAGTGTACCAAATCTACTCAGAAACGTTGGTCTGTCCGAGGCTATATTGGAAGACACTTGCCCATGGGACCACATAGTTGGACAGAACCAGAAACACCGTGTTTGGAAAGCAAGCTACATAGCCACTCTTACTGCTACATATATATATATATATATATATATATATATATATATATATATATATACATACGACAGTCTTCTTTAGTTTCCGTCTCCCAAATCCACTCACAAGGCTTTGATCGTCCCGAGACTATAGTAGAAGACATTTGCCCAACATGCCACCCAGTGGGACTGAACACGGAAACATTTGTTAGGTAAGCAAGCTAATTCCCATTCAGACACTACTGTTTGGTAACCGGACAAGTTCAAGGCGAGAATTAATTGTTTGTATGCAAATGAGTTCATTAATGTGGTCCGGAACTTTCATGGCTGGTTCTTATGAGACAATGCAACCAGCTTGGGTATAGGTGGACTGTGCTCACACACGCACAAACTCTCACACGTCCACACCCACGAATATAGATACATGCAAAGACGCAATCTCGTACCTATTTATGTTTTAAATATGTTGACCTTAAAACTGAGACATTCTGGAAACACACGTCCGCACCCAGGCACAAAGATACATCCATATACGCAAACTCGTAGCTATTTATGTTTTAAACATGTTGACCTTTAAACCGTGACATTCTGTGTCTGTTTGTGCTCGCATTTCAGCGAGAATGATTGCTCACGAACCGCAATGTGCTGAGTTCAAACCAACAGCGTTGCACCTTTGGCAAGTGTATTCGACTATAGCCTAGGGCCGACCAATGTTTTCTGAGTGGAGTTTGTAGAGGGAAACTGAAATAGCCGTCGTATACATGAATATCGACGTATGAATGGCTATGTTGTAAGTAGTTTGCTTACGAACCACATGGTTTCGGGTTCATTCCGACTGCCTGTCATCTTCTGCAATTGTCTACTATTGTAGCCCAGGGCCTAGCTAATCCTTGTGATGGGATTTAGTGGAACAAAACTGACAGAATCTCGTCGTACATATATTTAAATGTGTGTGTGTGTGTGTGTGTGTGTGTGTGTGTTGTTTGCACTCGAAGGGCACACGAGAATGCACGCACGCACGTACTATCACACATACAGATGCAAGTTTTCTTAATAAAACGGAAAGAACCCCATTCCATCCCTTACAGTTTCTTTTTGTTTTAGATACTACATATACGCGTGTTGGTATATTCACGTATATCTGTATGTGTGTATATATATATATATATATAAATATATATAAATATATATAAATTATATATATATATATATATATAATATATATATATATATATATAAATATATATAAAATATATATATATACATATATATATATATACGACATATAAATACACAAACACATACATGTGTGTGTGCGTGTATATATATAAATGTGCAATAAATTAAACTTATTTTGATTTAGTATTTAGTGATCTCAAATGTGGGTATCTTACAAATGGTCAAAGTGTTTGTTGTAGTTGTAAGTGTCGCACACACACAAACAAATAGAAACACTCAGTCGCTCACACACTCGCGCATGCAGAAATAAAAACACTCTCACACACAAACACTGAAATTAAAATACCCACACTCACATAAATAAAAACAGTCCCACACACACAAGGAGCCCCAATAGGTATATCAAAAAAGTTTCTAGTATTTTTCCTAGCCCATAATTTATGATAATTGAAGTTCTTACAATAAATAAATACCTACTAAATCAGTATATCGAACATTACGTCCCCGTAACTTTTCGGTTCTGCAAAAGAGACCTATGCATTAAGTAATAGGCATACAAAGAATAATTCCTGGGGTTGATTTGCTTCACTAAAGGCGGTGCTCCACCATGGTCACAGTGAAATAACTGAAATAGTCTAAGAGCGACAAAGTGTATATTACGATAACTACATACTTAAGGGAGATAACTACAAAGTATCTTCTACAGTTACTTCTCTTGAATATTATAATTTAACAATAAAAAATATGAAGGGAAATTAACTCTTGGAAGGGAGATAACTAGATAACATCTTCCAGAGTTACTTTCCTTACATATAATATATTACTTTTAATAAATTATAATGAGCAAGATAACTGCTCTCTCTAGTGAGTCGGATGTCCCATTATGGCCATCCCATATATGTTTAAATATCTATATGTATATACATATATCTATCAATATATACCTATGTCTCTCTCTCTCTATATATATATATATATATATGTATATGTATATATATATATATATATATATATATATACTTTATTTTAAGCAGCAGAAATTCAGTACTCTTTTTTCCACCTTGTTTCACATTTATGTGTTTACTCCGGTATATATATATATATATATATATATATATATATATATATATATATATATATACCTATCTATATACCACGGGCTACTTTCTGTTTCGGTGTACAAAATCTACTCAGAAACGTTGGTCTGTCTGAGGCTATATTGGAAGACACTTGCCCATGGGGCCACGCAGTTGGACTGAACCAGAAACACCGTGTTTGGAAAGCAAGCTACATAGCCACTCTTACTGCTACATATATATATATATACATATACATACGACAGTCTTTTTTTAGTTTCCGTCTCCCAAATCCACTCACAAGGCTTTGGTCGTCCCGAGACTATAGTAGAAGACATTTGCCCAACATGCCACCCAGTGGGACTGAACTCGGAAACATTTGTTAGGTAAGCAAGCTAATTCCCATTCAGACACTACTGTTTGTTAACCGGACAAGTTCAAGTCGAACCCTAATTGTTTGTATGCAAATGCGTTCATTAATGTGGTCCGGAACTTTCACGGCTGTTTCTTATGAGACGATGCAACCAGCTTGGGTATAGGTGGACTGTGCTCACACACGCACAAACACTCACACGTCCACACCCACGAATATAGATACATGCAAAGACGCAATCTCGTACCTATTTATGTTTTAAATATGTTGACTTTAAAACTGAGACATTCTGAAAACACGTCCGCACTCATGCACATAGATACATGCATATACACAAACTCGTAGCTATTTATGTTTTAAACATGTTGACCTTTAAACCATGACATTCTGTGTCTGTTTGTGCACGCATTTCTGTGAGAATGATTGATCACGAACGGTAAATTTTGGAGTCAATCCGACGGGATGTAGTGGTCTTTAAACCGTTCCAGACAAACAAACAAACAAACTTTTCGCATTTCAGTTTTATAAATAGATTATATATATATATATATATATATATATATATACTGCTAGGCGTAGGAGCGGCTTTGTGATAAGTAGCTTGCTTACGAACCACACTGTGTTCTGGGTTCAGTCCCACTGCGTGGAACCTTGGACAAGTGTCTTCAACTATAGCCTCGGGGTGACCAAAGCCTTGTGAATAGATTTCGTAGACGGAAACTAAATGAAGCCCATCGTGTGTGTATACATATATATATATATATATACATACATACATATATATATATATACATACATACATATATATATATATATATATACATATACGTTTGTATGCCTCTTTATCCATCGAACAGTGCTTGACAAACGATGCTGCTGTTTTCACGCACCCGTAACTGAACGGTTCGGCAAAAGAGAATAGGTCCTGGGCTCTATTTCTTTGACTGAAGGCGGTGCTCCAACATGGCCGCAGTCAAATAACTGAAAGTAGCAAAAGTGAGTGAAAGAGTAATTAGCGAAAACAGTGTATATTCTGTTGTGTCTGGGGATAGTCTTTCTCTTTTAGTGCCTTATTATTAAATACACACTCACCAGTAAAAATTCAAGGAGTGATATTAGTAGAGGCCAGAGCCCATGGAGAACTAGCCCGTAGATTTAGAAAAGCTCTGAAAGAGACCAAACTCAACATTAAAATTGTTGAAAAGCCAAGGAACTCCGTCAGGTCACAATTATGAAGGACATGCCCGTTTAAGAATACCATATGCACAATTGATAACTGCATGGCATGTAGAATTAGCCCTGGTATTAACTGTAGAACTCGAAATGTAGTTTACAATATAAGATGCATAGAAGGTGCTTGTAAGGACATGAACATGATGTACATAGAAGAGACGTCTAAGAGCATTGCGGAACGGATAAATGAACATTTAAGACAACTTGACGACAGAAAACAGTCTTCTATACTCTACCAACATGCCAAAGACCACCATGGAGATAACTTGGATCAACCTGACATCCGCATCTTATCCAAGCACCCAGCCCCCATCCCTGCTTTTCAATGCTAAACCCGATATAAAACAGTCATCAACACTATAAATAAACCTGTTCAATCTCTACTCTCCTCATCACCCCAAATCCCAACCTCTAGTTCAAACTTTGATCTCTTACTTGACTATTCTCTCTAAAAACCCTTCACAAATCCTCAAGCTGACCCTAATATAGACTAAACTCTGAAAACCAATCCTAACAGTAAACCCACACCAAAATAAGAAAGACCACTTACCTTTGGCCATTTGGGATCTATAATACAAGGCATGATATGCAAACAACAAGCAAAATATCAACCAACATTTGAAAGTCAAGTTTTATCTGTGTCGAATCATGATATACACTTGTTTAATAAATACAGTTGTCCTTACATTTACACAGTACATTGCTTCCACAAGTCATCAAACTAATCATTCTGATGCGAAATCAATTGTTTTTATTTATAATAGAAACAAATTAATTATTGAAATTAATATAAGAAATACAATTAACGTGTATGTGTGTCATCATCATTTAACATTCGTTTTTCATGTTGTCATGGGTTGGACTATTTCACACTATCTGAGATGAATTACTACACGTACATCTAATGTCTGTTTTCACATGGTTTCTATGTCTGAGAAAAGTTTTGGTAACACTGACACTAGTAAAATTAAAAAGTAAATTTCAAGGATGAGTGGACTGCTAGTAGTGAGAGAGTGGCTTCATCCTAACCTGTAGTATGATAGAGAGACAGGCAGAGGTGTGTCGCTGTAGAGAAAGTACATGGCTACCCTGCATATATGTATGTATATAGGTAGACATCGATTAGAGCGCTTTCTCATTGCTAATATGTTAACATATGCCTGATGTGTGCTTTAAAAATAAAGTGCTTGCACTGGCACTAATTTCTTCAGATGATGAAAATCACGGAGAGGATCATAGCCCAACTTATTAGGAAAAGACTTAATCTAGATGAGATGCAATTTGGTTTTGTATCAGGAAGAAACACCAGTCATGATATATTTCTGGTAAGAAACCCCAGGAGAAGTACCTAACCAAGTATAAACCTATGTACTTGACTTTTGTTGGTATCATAATCATTCAGGTAATAACAGATAAATATAAAACAGGCAGACCCTAGCAACTCCTCTATGCTGATTACAGGATTACAACTAAACACACATATATTACAATTTATTACATTACATTCAATTCGCCATATATTATTCATTTTATTATCCATCATCTTTCCCTTCACATTTCAGGTATACTGAAGACCCTTTACTCATTGCTTCAGACTGCATAAAATATTGGTGAAAGCAAACAGTTGTCAGACTTATTTATGACAAAAGCGAGTCAGTATGACCAACGTACCCTGTCCTGCACCTGATTGTGCCATGAGTTGGCCTGTAAACAATCCATGGGAGAGAGTACTGACAAGCCTCATCGATCATCTGCAACAATGACACAGAATGTATGCACCTGCCACCTACAACAAATACAACCCCCTCCTCCAACTACACTACCATTCCCAGCCACTGAGGAAAAACGTTGTCGCCTGAGGAAGTAGCTGCTACAATACTACAGCTCCAGCACATTCAACGTCTGCAACCATCGGCAATTCTCCAAGATGTCTGACCAACCGATCCGCTTAATGCTAAACCAGTCGCCCACCATACGCCCATACCAGTCCTGGTTCATTGGCAAGAGGAAGTAAAAGCAGGTCTCGACCGGAATGTTCCACTTGGAGTTATCAAGCCTATTCCCATTGGTACATCTGTCAATTGGTGACAGACAATGGTGGTATGTCCTAACAGGTCTGGAAAACCATCTTAAAGGAGCATCGAATGGCGCACAGGCACTTAACACTGCCCTATCAGCTATGAGCTGACATTGTACCTTCTTCCACAATTGGGGAGAATCACCGCCATTGCATTTTCCCCATGACAACTGCCGCGCCAAGCGCAAAGTCGGTATTGAGACAATAAAGGGCCTCGTTACAGACAACACTGACACCAATGGCTTCCTTAACACTGACAGTTTCCAGTGCACAATGCTACAATAAAGAAATACACCTGACTGGGACACACACTTGTCCCCAGCCATGTGCATCTTTGGCAGCCCTATACAATACTTTATTCCCATCCATCCCGGCAAGTACAAGCTACATTCCACATGGCATGAAACTATGACTTATTGAAAAGAAGACCTGCGTAAACACAACATGAGTGCTACTGAACGGTTGTCAAAACACACATGCTCACTTCTTTCGAACTATGTCCTAATCCAGAGCCAAGTTTGACCCAATCCTACAAATGGGGGGAAAACTGGTGCCATTTAGATGTACGTCATTTCGATCTGTACATGTTGAGAGTGGATGGATCAGGCCAAGTCACACTGTGCAACAAAATTCCTCTGGAAGTATCTACTGCTTCTTCCCCATGGCCCACTGCTCATGGTGTCTGGACCACATGCGTTCCCTACGCCAACACCAGTGATGAGACTACCTTCTCAACCGACTTTAACAGCACCTCATGCAGCTGCAACACCAATGCCCACTTCCCGATTCCAAATTACCATGACCAGAAAAGCATCTCACCACCGCCTACCCACAGAGCCACGCCAACTTACCCCACCTTTACCACAAGTGGTCATACCCCAACACCCCTTGAAACCCCTGCTTTCCAAAAGTGACCCTTGCCTGATGCAGTTTATCCTCCATCCAGCAATTGTCCTGTTTGTCGCTCTGCCAGACTCGCAAAGACTGACACAAAAGCCTGATGCACAACTGACACGTTGCTCCTTGATCGTCACACCGTCAATATTGATTAAGGGTCTCTTGCACTAATTATTATTTTCGTTAATCATTTAATACATATTATTAGTCTTCTTTGCTTCTCTCAAAGGAATTGGGGAGGGCATAGAGGATGACAACTGAACACTCATATATTATCATTTATTACATTACATTCAATTAGCCATACATTATTAGTTTCATTATCCAAATATTTTCCTTCACGTTTCATGTATACCGAGACCTTCTTTTTCATTGCTTCAATCAGTGTACATAAAGTGTTTGTGAAAGCAAAGAGTTTTCACACTTATTTACTAATGAGCTTCTTCTTATAGCTAAATCACTACCAGAACTAGAGAACAAATTGTGCGTACGGAAGCAAGGTCTAGAATTGAAAGGTCACAGAATTAACCTACCCAACCCTAACCCAAAGTCTTAGTAAGTAGGAAAACAGATAAATCGTAAAGCCCTTCAGGTACATGGCCATCCTCAATATGAAGGAAACAGGTAGGTAGATGTACTCTGTATAACACATAATAGGTGTAGCAATATCAGAGGAAGGTAAACTGGGAAAATATTTTTTGCATGTGGAAGGTGCACATGTACAGTAAACACTAAAAGTGTACAGAAAATGGGCTTCATCAAATACCAGAGGAGTACGATAAAGATTGTTGAGCAACAAAGTCAGTAGCAGAGGTGGATGAACCAAGAGTGAGGCTGCAAGAATAAAAATAGGCTGAGCAAATTCAGAGAGCTCCTTCCTCTGTTTAGTAACTAAGGGTCTCTCCTTCAGAGTGAAAGCCAGATTTATTATACCTGTGCAGACAACTATGCTACATGGCAGAAGAAGTAGACATAAGAAGGCATTGGACAAGGTGGTAATGCATGATCTTTGACTGTTGGAACTTATAAAGGCAATGACTAATGACTGACACCTTTCATGACATGCCGTGCCTTAGAAGACAATATATTGTAATTAATTTCCCATCAATTAATTTTTTCACAACCCCTGCCCACAACACTCATGGAGTGCTTGATGTTAAGAAGGGCATCCAGCCATAGAAACAATGACAAATCAAGACTGGAGTCTGCTGCAGACCCTCAGCTTACAGCCCTGATGAAACTGTCCAACCCAAGCCAGCATAGAAATGGACATTAAATGATGATGATGATGATGAGGACAATTCTTTTTGTAAAACTTTTGCATTTGATGCTGAACATCTAGTTTAAAGTTAATTTTATACATTGAATTTTCATTTCCAGTGAAATCAATTTTAATATTTCAAATTCAAAAATATTTAACAAAATATAATGAGAAACTGAAGCAAGTACTACTTCTATATTTGTAAAAACAAAAAGAAACAAATAGAGGAAAATGAGCAAAATTGTGCAAAAGTGAACTAAGAAACAGAATACTGTGTAAGGCAAGAGACAACTGTATTTTATGAGAGTACCATATTGCATAAACACAAAAAAAAAGAAACTATTGCAGAGGGAATTAAACTGAAACAGATATCAACATGACACACACAACCCATGCTAGTATGGATAAAATGATTAGATATTTCTGTCGAGAGAAAATTCAATGACAATCTTATGCAACCAACAATAACCTCAAATTTATCAGATTATTGTAGATGAGCAACAACTCAAGAAAACCTGTCAAAATTCTATGTTCTTACAATGAATTAATTGCAAGTATTTAAGTATGTAGACAACATAATTTCATGTTTTATGCATCAATACATGTGTAAAAATAAGTCTCATACCTACGTTCATTTTTCCATCCTAGCATGAGTTTGAAAAATATAAGATTTAATAGTTGGGTAACGTTGTCGTAGCTAATGCTAATTTTCTACTAAAGGTTTTCTTTTTCTTTCAAAGTGCAGTTGTAACAAATGATACATTTGTACACAAACACAAAAGTAAATAGATACCCATTAACACATTGTTATTATAACTTGAAGAGGTTTATATTTTTTTTATTAATTGACATTTATATGTTTCAGGTTCTATATGTAACTGTTTAATCATGCCATGTACAAAAGAAGCCTTAAAAATGTCCAATTTACAAAGAGGCCATATGCTGCGCCTATTTCAAGGCTGACTTAGCCTAAAACCACAGAAAACATTGTGATTCCACTTTCTACAGTAAATAGAGTAATTTTTCAATTCACTAAACGGGAAAGTAGTCCATATCACCTTACCCAGGTAGACTAAGGCCCTCTGACAGAACACTTTGCTTTCTTAAGAGAAGTGTGTAAGATAATCCTCATTGCAAGGCCTCCAATATAGCAGAATAAGTTGATGTCAGTCCCAGAATAGCTGTCAGTTATCTCTGCAAAATTGGCTATTATGGCAGAGCAGCAAGAAAGAAGACACTGCTTCGACCAGCCAATATCAAATGGAGAAAAGATTGGACAAGTGAAATGGTAGAGAGGTCACTAGCACTTTGGGACACTGTCAAATTCTCTGATGAATCCAGATTTGCTGTATTTTCTGACACTGGTCGAATGTGGGTCTGGAGAATCAGTCACCAATATTTTCACGTGAATATATTGCAGCCAACAATGAAACATGTGATGGTCTGGAGAGCAGTTTGGAGCAATAGTCAATCAGAAATGGTGGAATGTGAGGGATACATAAACTCAGATAAATGTGTCCATATTATAGAAAAATCTTCTTCCTATAACCTCCAGGGGTAAAATGATTAAATAACACTATTTATGGAAGATAGGGCTTTCTTGCACAACTAAAAGACCCAGGATTGGTTGGAAGAGAATGGCATTAAAAAGCTTCCATAGCTAAGCCAATCACCAGATATGAACCCTACTGAACACCTCTGAGGCATGATGGATGGGATACTTCCTAAAAAGAAAAGAAAGCATCCTTAAAGCCAGATCTTTTGATATTACTGCAAGAAGAAACTTGGCAAGAAAATCATGAAGAGAATATTCATCAGATCAGTAGCATGCCTGCTAGGGTCCTTGCATTCAAAAATGCAAGGAGCCTGTCTACTAAATATTAGATATTCACATTATAATAATTAATAATTTAAATAAATTTTAACAATTATAAGGATGTCTATTTAATTCTGTCATGTCTACATAGTTTTTGAAGCAAAACACAATGGAAACATTAACATTAAGACCTTTTCAAAAATCTCTCTCAAGCTTTTCATGCACACTAAGATTTTATTGAGATTCATTCAAATTCACTCATTCCAACATGAAACAATTTTTTCCATCAAAAACTTAGTGATGTTTTCACTTTCTCTAATTTGATCTAGATCCTCTAAGTGTCTCTAATGCATTCATGCCTTAATTTCAATTTGTTGCCTAGATTTTTCCTCAGGGCCAACTCACCAAACAGAAATTAATGAGAGACCTAATTGCCTTTCATCTTGATCACATAAATACTCCCACATATTTGGTGCTCAAATACAGCATGCTCCACACTAGGAGATTGACAGTCACCCAGTATATGCAAAAATCGAACACACTTGCAGTACTAAACAAGCCATTACTATTGCATTTTCTGGCTTCATGTTTCCCAATTATATCCCAAATTTTTTTATCTCTGCAAATGCTTTCATTCAAATCACCAAGTATGAAGATTTTATATAGCAGAAAGAACACTGCGTAGAAGCTTTTTTCATGAAAGATAAAATATTAGTCTTTTTTTCTCTTCAGAGGAACACATGGTTGGAGGGTAGACACTTACTAAGGTAACAAATCTCTTGTTTGACAATGGCAATCTCACTGACATCAAGGTAATCAGTAAATCCAAAGAGTTCATAATCTTAGCTGCCAATATTTCACAAACATTCAATGGTCTGTACTCTCTTGCAGTAGCAAGATGACACATAGGCCTAGGCTGCAATACTGTGGGACACCTTCCACTATCCATTCTACATCCCTTCTTGACATTACTCTAAATTATTTTGATTTTTCAATGAGTATTTTGCACTTTTTGTCAACAGTTACCTATAACATGCATCACATAATTGATATGGTGTATACACACACATGCAATAAGCTTCATAGAGTTCCCATCAACCACTTTCACTAAAAATGCATTTGTTGATCTCTACCTATAGTCGAAGACTCTTGCCCAAAATGCCACACAGTAGAACTAGACCCTAAACCATGGCATTGGGAAACAAACATATATATCTTATGGAAATTGTTCAATATACACAGAGAAACAGGTGTTCAATTTACAAACAGCTATGGTTAACTACAGAAACTTAAATTAACAAAAAAGTTATGTACTTACATACAGGTGAAGCTTCGCATGGGATACTTGTTTTGGTAAAATATACATGTATAAACTGTTGTGGTGAGAGTCATTGGCACCCCTATGGGATTGGAAGAATGGACTAGCAAAACTCTTATAAAAAAATTAGCATATTGGTTGAGACAAAGAGAGTCATTGGGAGTTCATGGAAGTTGTTGACATTGTTCAGAGTTTCTATTTATTAGAGTATTGTGTTTAGTGGAGTAATCTGAAGTAGGTTGTGTGAAGACAGTTGTGTCTATCCCCGCTTTGTGAAATTTGCATATCCAACATATAGAAGGATATAAAATAAACAAAAGTTTGCATGTAAACCAATAAGTGTAATCATTCATTTTTTAACCCTGAAAGTAAAAATGAAAAACATCCTAATAGTAGCGAAAGGAAAATTTTGGCTTTAATATCAGTTCACTACTCTTTATTTGAAGTGACAAGCAGCCAAGTATTATACAAATGAAAACTTTTACATGTCTCAGGAAAGATATAAATGCAAGCAATGTGAGACCAACTTTCATTAAAACTACACAAGAAATTCATCAAAATTCATTCACAGATTTTATTCTATTAAACTTAAGATGGTGGAGAGGCACAATTGTTAGAGTGTTGGCAAAATACCTTCCAATATTTCTACCAGCTCTTTATATTCTAGTTTCAAATCCTGTTGAGGCTAACTTTGTTTCTCTTCCTTTCATGGTTGATAAAAAAAGTGCAAGTCAAGTAATAAGATCAATTTAATCAATTAACCACTTCCTCTAAAATTTGAGGCATTCCCCTGTTTTACAAACATGACCAATTAATCAAATGACTTGGGAAAAATAAATCTGCATGTTAGGAAACAGGATAGCTTTCCTGTCATTCAAATATTCGTGAAATTTACAATATACCATAATTTCAGCAATTCACATAGTCATATTGTAAGAGAGTTCATCATCATTTCACTAAAGATGCATACACTAATATAGAAACTGATATTAATTAAGAAATCTTAACCATAAACAATTTTTTTATGCTATTTCACCAATAAGCAATTAATAAGGCAGAGTTTAAATCCATGCTTCCTTCACCAGTTTATCATATGGCTCTCAATCCATTCAAGCCTTTATTGCAAAACAGCTCAGTTTGCTAATTCTTTACAAAGGGCAGTACAGGTGAGAAACATAAAATGGACAAAATGAGTGATGCGTAGCAATAAAAAACATAAGCATCTATCTATTTATCTATATATCTATCGAGCTATCAAACAGTCTATCTTTCTTGGTGTTTGGTAGTTGGTATGTCTATTCTTCTTCTGACTATCTATTTCTGTCTATATATTTATCTATGTTACAATCTGCTTCTCTCTCTCTCTCTCTATATATATATATATATATATATATATATATATAAAGAGAGAGAGAGAGAGAGAGAGAGAGAGAGAGAGAGAGAGAGCGCGAGAGAGAGAAAGTGATGTACTTGCATAGCGAGTGGCAAGGTAACAATCAAGTATACAAATTGAACTGACACATATTACATAAACATACGTTCGCAAGTACATACACAGACACGTCTATTTCTCCTAAATACTCACATACGTAAGTATATAAGTACATACATACATGCACACATATACATACATAAATACATACATACATACGTACGTACATATATATCATGAACTAACTGTTACTTTCTCAGATGCAGCACGGAATTTTGTCAGTGAAGTCGCAGTCTCAAAACAACGAAAATATTTTGACAAATTAAATTTAATATTAAAGTGAATCTAACGGTTTTTGTGTGTTTCTTAAATGGCTTATAAACACCTTCCATGCTGCAATTGTTTTCGTTCCAGTACAGCAAAGTTTACCCTTACTAAATCCAAACTCCTGTCAGCTTTCTCTAATTACACACCCAAGGCATAAACAAAAACGAACACAAAATAAGACCCGTGATCTTGACACCAAAATTAAGAAAGGCCATAACAAATTAAAAAATAGAGAGATTGTATGCTTCTCGACTGACAAATCAGTTAGAATGTCTGTTGAAAACTTATCTAATTACATTTCGAACATGCAACCACACATCACAACAATAACAGAAACAACAACACTCGAGTACATTGAAAACGAAAAGTCCTTAATGGGGATGTGGAGTATCATTCTCCAGTCTAATAATAATTTCTTACTTACTTCTTTCACTCTGCAGGACCAATATTCAATAAAAATTTCAATAAAAAACTGAATCTCGCGCCATTGATATCATACAGACGACAATCCCACAATGCTTTGCGAAAAGTCAGACACCAATTTTCAGCCATTATAGTTCCGTATTTGCACGGTTGTAAAATAGATGATATACATTTACAGTTTATTTTCTTCTTTTTTTTTTGGCGAATCACGTACAAAAATACGGAGTTTATGATTCATGTGTGAGTGTGTGTTCTTGATAATCGTTTAGAACAAGTAGTTTTACACCAATTACACTATTTTTTTTAAAGGCCATGGACTGAAGATGTGAAATTTCCGAGGCCTCTCTCCCACCCCACTTTCGCGAGCGCGCATTATTTTCATCATATTCGTTTAGAGCAAGTTGTTTTACACCTATTACACTATTTTTGTTTTTGTGCTCGTGTCAGACGCTTTCGGAAATTCCCGATGTGAATTTTCCGAGGCCTCTTACCCACCCCACTTTCGCGAGTGTGCATTTTTTTTTGTCATATTCGTTTAGAGCAAGTTGTTTTACACATGTTACACATTTTTTTTTTTTTTTGACCGGGTTTAACGCTTTAGTTTAACCAGATTAATCACTAACATATGTTAAATTTTCTTATAACTTCATAATGCTATACAAAACGAATCTATCATTCATATTTACTAAAAAGTAAATACAATATAAAAGGCTGGCTCAAGTTTCTACAAATCCTTTGTTGATTATGTCAATATTGTAGCTATTTCAAATTTGGACGACTTAATCTAGAGTAAATATTAATATACAGTTATATATACATTGAACAATAAATATAATATACAATAATATATACATTGAACAATAAAACATTTGTGAGTCTTTATTAATGAATAATTTAAACAACAAATAGTCATTCTCACACTTTTTTTTTACTCTCTGCTTTAAGAAATTACTTACCTGAAGCATGTCGACTCGTGTCTTGTACAAATGTAAAAAAAAGCAGACGATAGAGAGAGAGGCATGCTGGGATAGGGACTAGACTTAACAGTTCGTAATATTATTAGAAGAAAAAAAATTGAACATTTTCATTAATTTCTTTCTTTTTTTAAAACCTTTTAAGGAGTTACGGAATCAATACCTTTCAAATGGCATAGATTACGATTATGAAGAATTTTGTGGGGAAAATCTTTTCGGGCGGAATGGGGAGAGGACTTTCGAATAGAAAAAATATTCATAAATTATACTTTTGCTTGAGTGTAATTTTAAAAAATGGCGGAGGTAAAGAATACACACACCACCTGTCTTCGGCATAATCCTAACTCTAACCCTAACCCGAAAACGAATGGTGTGCATATTCTACACCTTCGCCCTGTTTATACACTCGAACTTTTTTTACTAATTACGCTAAACGGAAGAAAATGCATACATAAATTAAGTAATAAATGGAATAAGTCATATTAAATATGTAGTAAGTAGTTTGCTTCCCAACCACATGGCACCTTGGGCTAATGTCTTCAACTATTTACTTGGGCCAACCAAAGCTTTGTGAGTGGATTGGTAAACAAACTAATAGAAGCCTGTCGTATGTGTGCGTGTTTATCCCTCACCTGCGTTGGTGTGTTTACATCTTCGCCATTAAACTATTCGACATAAAAAGACTATTTCTGTCGTATCTTTAAGAAACGTTGGGGTTTTCTTCAATGAAATTTAATGGGAATGCTTTTCTTTTGGCATACATTCAGATTACCTAGAATTTTATGGGGACAGTTTTTCCAAAAAGAGTGGGGAGATGATTTTTATAAATCCACAAGATCCGAGCGTTTCCGTCGTATCTTTAAGGAAAATGGGGTTTTTATTCAATGAAATTTAATAGAAATGCATTTCTTTTGGCATACATTCATATTACCTAGAAGTTTATGGGGAGATGATTTCTGGAAATTCACAAGATCCGAGCGTTTTCGTTGTATCTTTAAGGAAAATGGGTTTTTTTATTCTATGAAATATAATTGAAATATATTCCTTTTGACATACATTCAGATTTCCTAGAAGTTTATGGCGACAGTCTTTTCCAAAAAAGGTGGTGAGATGATTTCTGGAAATTCACAAGATCCGAGCGTTTCCCTCGTATCTTTAAGGAAAATAGGGTTCCAAGTTAGTATATCTTGCCGATATATTTCATGAGGTAAGCCTCTTGAACAATGGCATGCAGGGCAGGAACGAAAATATCTTGTCTTCTACTGACAAAATAAATGCTTTTCAGAAGAAACTGACAATATGGAAGAAACGCATAGCTGCAGGAAATTTGGAAATGTTTCCAAGTGTTTTTAAAAGGAATTGTCAAGAAGCTGCGCTACTGATTTTGAACCATTTACACACTTTGTTAACAAATCTTGACAAATATTTTCCATGGATATCTGTTGACCAGTATGACTGGATTAGAAACCTATTTGTGGAATTTGAGCCATTTGAAGAACAGTTCACATTAACAGAAGAAGAACTTGCCAGTGTTTTAAATGACAGAACATTCTGAGCTTCACCTGGATGCATTTTGGTTGCTGGTTGAAAAGGAGTATCCTGCAATCGCCCAGAAAGCGCTGCGACTTCTTGTGCAGTTTTCAACTCCTACTCCTGTGAATTTGGATTTTTAGTCCTGACAACCATCAAGCACAATTGCGGTCTGTGGAAGATGAACTTTGTGTGTATCTATCAGAAACACGACCCAATCTTAAAGAGTTGTGCAAGAAACACCAGGCTCAAGTTTCTCGTTGAGTTTTTGATGAGAATAAATGTAACCTATTAAAACTAAAGTTTTTTAATACACGTTTTAATAATAACGTAGATGCAAGAATAAAATTGCATATGTACATGACAATTTTTTTAGTTTGTGATTTAATTGTAAATAAATCTGAACATGAGTATTTTCATTTCATTAATTAAATGCTGTTTTTTTTGCATAAGACAATTAGATTATTGCACAGGGGTTCCTCAAGCCAGTGGAATGTTTCCTTGGGGTTCGGCTCCAGCAAAAAGATTGAAAAGCATGACGATTATAAAGAAATTTGTGGAGAAAATTTCTTGCAAGAGGGCGACCAGAAGACCTCGTAAAATTCAGAAGATCCGAGCTTTTCTCTCGTAACTTTTGGGAAAATGCAGTTTTTTTTCAATAAAAGTTTAAACAGACACCTTTCAAACGGCATACATGACTATTATAAAGAAATTTGTGGAAAAAATTTTTTTTTCCGAGATGACAATTGGTGATAAACGAATGCTGAAGTTATAAAAGTTAGTGGTAACGATGTCTGGAGAAAAAAATAAACCTTTTTAATGTTTGTGTGAAACAAGTCAAAGTTTATGAAAACAATGTTTTACATACCTGCTAAAATTACTCTATATATTGATTTCTGGATGTATAAGCTGCAAAAAATTACCTTTATTAATTGGAGCGAAGAAATTTTCAGCCGTTCAGAAGTAACGCTTCAATGTCGTCTGCTGAGAGAGCTGGAGAGAGTGAGAGGTTGAGTTGGAGCTAGAGAGAGAGGAGGGGAGGGAGCTGGAGAGAGAGAAGGAGAGGGACCACTCTTCTTAAGTAGTACCGAATTATTCAATATCGTGTTTGCTTCTATGAGAATCGTTTACCTTTAAAGCGAAAAAACAAGACCGACCTACACAACCCTTATGTAAAACATGCTGTTCCATTTGTTTAAGCCGTTCATTTTCTTTGAGTTGTAGAGATTGTTGCGCTCACGCACCCTCTATTGCTGAGTAGGGAGGGGTGTGTGGATCAGTTTTCACGTATGGGGTAGCAAAAGATTCAGTACTATTTCCACTATTAACTACGCCAACTTTATTTTCATTGACAGGACATATTTGAATTACAAAAATTTAAAATAATCTTTTCCATAAGTTATCTATCGTAAACATTTTATGCGACGACCATGCTGTCACATTTTCAAAATGAGTGTGTACCTTAAAAGGCATCCATCATCACCTTCACTCACTCTATTTCTCTCTTCTCTTCTATTTACACATGTGCGCGCACAGATACACAAAATCCTAATTTTTCTCTAACATCCTAGCTCTATGCAACTGTTGCAATATCACTCTTTATGAAGGAGTTCTCCGTTTCCACGGTAAAAATAATACTACCATTACGTTTTTCATGGAACACGGTGTCCTGCCGTTAACCCACAATTGTCCGACATATAATTTTCCATGTATTTTGCACAAGGAAACGAACTTGTAGTGTTGCCGTAGGATGGTACGACGACGTCGCCAATCCAGAAGGGATTGTGGATATTCTGAATCTTTATTGAAGAACTCCTTTCTGGAAAACACCCATGTTCCGCCTTGGAAGATTTTGATTTTCATAAATCACTTCTTCAGCACAGATTAATCGAGGAAAATCTCGGATTCTGCTGTAAAACCTCTGTAAATTGGCTGTCTTTCTGTGCTGAGGTTTGCCAGTTTGGGGCAGAAAACCACCAAAATATGATCGGAGGAGATGGGGTTGAAAATGAGATCGCTAAAACGGTTCTGGTCCGTCGAAAATAACGTGGCAGGATAATCAAAACGGTCTGGCTTTTTGGTGGACTAGAATGCTAAGCGTTTATGATTCCACTTTTGACCGAATGTGATGAGGGCAACAGAAGAGATGCTGTCACCCTCATTCCTATCATTTGCTAGATGAATCATAAGATTCGTACAGCATAACAGATACGTTAATGAAGCGATTCAAAAAGCAGGAATCCCTGGGTGCATAGAACACGCATTTTCCATCTGGGAAGCCATCACCTGTGCAAAAACAATGAAGAAAAACCTATTTATTGTTTGGCTAGATCTTGCCAATGCTTATGGATCTGTTCTGCACACAATAATAAAAACAGCGATGGACTTCGTTTGGATTCCAAAGATGTTCAACGAATGCTCATGTTGTACTACGACAACCTGAAGATGAGATTTACAGCAGGAAAGTTCACAACGGAGTGGCAACAGCTTGAAATAAGTATTGCAGTCGGATGCACCATATCAGTCATCTTATTAGTGCTAGTCATGAAAATGCTACTCAGATCTACAAACTGTGAGAAAGCTGTTACAAAGACACCATTAAGGGCTTTTATGGACGGCGTAACTATATTATCAGAAAGTAGAGAAGCAGCAGAGGGAACATTAGAGCAGTTGGACGAACTGATAGGATGGGCAAGGATGAAATTCAAAGCCAAAAAATCTCGAAGTGTGGCTTTCGTGAAAGGAAGGCAAGAAGAAGTGAAATTCAGGATAGGAAGTGAAGACATGCCAACGGTGAAAGAACAACCAGTAAAGAGTCTCGGCAGATGGTATAGAGATTTATTAAATGATAAGTAGCAAGGGAAAGAAACACACGAGTTAGTGGAACAAGGATTAAAGGCAATTGACAGAACAACGCTGCCGGGAAAATTCAAATGTTGAATACTGCAATTTGGGCTGTACCCAAGAATAATGTGGCCATTGCAAATGTACAAAATAGCCTCGAGTAGAGTAGAAAGGATGGAGCAATGATGCAGTGTGTTTATCAGAAAATGGCCTGGTCTGCCGAAACCACTGAATACAACTGCACTATATGGAAAACCCATGCTGCAACTACTAATAACATCAATCACCAAAGAATATAAGGCAGGAAAGGCAAGGGCAGTAATGATGCTAAGGTATTCAAAAGATCAGAGCATCCGGGAAAATCCACCAAAGGTACGAACAGGGAGGAAATGGAAGGCGGAAGAGGCAGTAAACAGGGCGATCGGAAAACTAAAGCACGCAGATAGTCGGAGTGACACAAGAAGCTAGAACCGGCCTAGGGTCACAAAATTTCAAGCCATTTTGCAAGAGCAGTGTAAAAGAGATGAAAGAGGCAGTGGTATACGAAGTGAGAAAGGAGGAAGAAGAAAGGCGAAATGTACATTTGGTGCAATGCAGTCAACAGGGACAGTGCCTGAGATGGGAGGAATATGTGATCAACCGCAGAATATCATGGAAGGAACTTTGGGCTTGGGAACAAGCAAGGACATCCTTCCTGATCAAGTCTACCTTCGACGTTCTACCCTCACCAGCGAACTTAGTCCGGTGGAACATAAACAAAACCGATGAGTGTAGATGCGGAGAGAAAGCAATGGTTAGACATGTTCTGTCAGGTTGCAGACTAGCACTTGAAAGATATACATGGCGGCATAATCAAGTCCTCGGTGTCATAAGCGCAGCACTCAAGGAGAAGATTGAGAGGTACAATAAGGGAGAGTACCCAAAAGTAGAAAAGCGCAGGAAAGTATACTTCCACAAGGAGGGAAAAGGTTATAAAACCAGGCCTACAAGTAAAGTATACGAGATAGACGAAAGATGGAAGGGATACTGGGAGGTGGCCACAGACTTGGAAAGACAAGTAGTATTTCCACTAATAAAAACAACAAAAAGACCGGATTTAGTTCAATGGAACAGAGACCGGAAAATGGGAATTTTACTAGAACTGACAGTACCTTGGGAAGAGAACATCGGCAATGCAGAGGAACGAAAGGAGAAGAGGTATGAAAAGCTAATCGAAGAATGCAGAGAACAGGGATGGAATGTCGAATATTATCAGTGGGGGCTAGAGGCTTCATTGAAAAGAAAATGACAACGCTTTTCAAAAGAAGATTTGTTTTTTCTAGCCCCGAGCTGCATAAACTAATAAGGAGAGTACAGGAGGCGGTTGAAAAAGCCAGCTTCTATATATGGCTTAAGCGGGAAGACCGAAAATGGCTTGAAAGTCATAAACACGCCGACGGGAAATAATATCATTAGGTGAGACAAGCTGACTGAATCAGCTTCGCTGACTGACAGGTGACGGTCGTTTAGAAAAAGAGCAGGCTAAAACTACCCGCCTTCACTAGTCAGTTAAGGTGAGACAGTGTCACGTGACAACTTGCTGGGGCTGCCTGCAGGAGCCTATGTGGCAGGTATTTAAAGGGAGAAATTTGACAAGACAGTCAGTCACTGGCTGACACTCGCTGACGATACATTGAAGAGGCCAGGGAACAGAAGAAAGAAGAAGAAAGAAGACATGCACCCAACACCAGAGCTGAAGACACCTCCGAAAGTGGGGGGGGGACCGCCACGTCAAAACGGTAGAGGAGTAGGGGCCGAAACCGGACGTGGTTCCTCCTGATGATGTCTTGAGCTAACTGGATCCTGACGAGTTGTAACTCCTGACGAGCTTCTTTCAGTTTCTGTCTACCAAATCCACTTACAAGGCTTTGGTCGGCCCGAGGTTATAGTAGAAGACACTTGCCCAAGGTGCCACCCAGTGGGGCTGAACCTGGAACCATGTGGTTGGTAAGCAAGCTACTTATCACACAACCACTCCTGTGTCTTAGCTGTTGAAATGATGCATTATGGAATTCCACATTATGACAAGATTTTAAGGAACACAATGCTTCAGTAATCTGTGGGTTTCCATTTTAGATTTTCTCTCAAAATGTAAAACCATTATTAGATTTGGACCGCTGTTTCTTGAATGATTCATCTAATCCTTTACTTGCTTCACCAATTTCCTCTACATTCAGAGATGAGAACTCCAGTGTTGCAGTGTGGTTGCATGACCTGCTAGAAGTAGCTGTCAAATCTCCATCTCATCACATCTTACAATTTACAAAACAAGAACAACACATTAAACAATACAGGCCAACAAAAATTGTGCCTGAATTAAAAATGGGACAGCCATGGCTGGAATATCTTGGAGCATAAATCAAAAGTAATTATTTGTTGGTGGACTTAATCATTGCTAGATTGAACGTCATCACCTAGTTTCTGGAGACCCTCATGCTCTGTAACTAGAGAATATCAAATTGACAGAATCCATTCCTCTAGAAATTAAATCCACGGGAAGAGATGAAACCCTGGTTTCTTTAAAATCTTGCAAAATATTTAATTTGACAGTGCTTCCAATGCTGCTTCTGGAAATGAATTTTACATTTTTACATTACCTACCTACCCTAGATACATATATGGAGGACTGGGCTTTTAAGAGCCTTGGCCACCAATATGAATTCTCCAATATATTTTAAAATAAAAATTAAATAAAATTTCAGACCAAATCTTTTAACATTTTCCATTTTATTCCCACACAAACACACACACTTGTTTCAATGTATCATCATCATTATAATGTCTGCTTCTCCATGCTTCCATGAGTTCAATGGGATTCATTGAGACAAAGTTTCTATGGCTGGATGCCTTTCAAATGCTTAACTCTCACCTGTCTCCGAGCAAGGTAATAATTTCTCCATGATCAGACATGTTTTCACAGAAGACTGGAAATGAAAGACACCACCTGTATGACAATGCTATTTACAACTGTCATGTGTCATCAGGAGAAGGTTACACACACACGTATAATGTCTGTGATTCAAAAATCATAACATTTCTTCAAGATGTCTACTACAATGTTCATATCCATTTTTGTCACAATCCGAACATTGCTTGCTTTGCCCATTCTGTTTCTCCAGTCTGGTACCATTTGACCTCTTGTTATAGATCCATCTAGTTCTACTTCCGCATAAAGTTCCACACTGTCTAACACACACTGATCGTTCATGATAGCAGCCACAGTTAGTTCATCACACAATATATAGCTTTGGTCTTTGTCTATCCGTTCCATTGTACTTTTGTAGATTTTTTGCATAAAGGCAGCTTTCTTGCCAGGAAGTGATAGCTGATTCTTAAGAAAAGACTGAAAAAAAAATTCGAAAGAGATAACAGAAATGAGCTTCTTTGCATGAAGTGCACTACAAGCGGTCAAGAAAGAGTAAAAGAGAGGACTGAGGGCAGCCATGAGTCAAAGACAGCAAAGAAAGTAACAAATACATGGTTTGCACACAAGATACAACACAAAAAGCCTGAAAAATAAACAGTAAAAAAGCCATAAAAAGAAAGGGTATATGGGTATGTCAGGAGTAGTGTTGGTGAATTTTGGGAAGCATGGAATCTTTGAGGCTTGTGTAGTGTCCTGACAGCTTTCATAATTCTGAGTGTATAGAAATTTTTTCATAAGTCATAAATGCTAAAATGATTTTCATGTTTATATATATATATATATATATATATATATATATATACTAGCAATGCATCCCGGTGTTGCCTGGATGTTATGACTTACAGCCACATTGTATTATTTGTTTCTTTCTTATGGGCAGAATCAGCACTCAAGGAATGTGAAACAAACAACTCTTCTTTATAAACTTGTTTTTCGGTCATTTTGTGAAGAACAATGCTGAAATTGTTGACACCAAAAACATGTAGAATGGCAGCTTAAATTAGAATGAAATCCTAATATTGCCCTCAAAATGACTTACACTTACGGATTTAAAGAATTGGATGACGTATGAGGATGTATAGGTATCTGCATTGCAGAAAGTAAGGTACATGGAAAGAAAGCTGCTTCATTGTGAAAAGCATCATCTCTAATGTTTGGGCAGACAGCACACTTCAACATGTGTTAAGTGAAATGCTTCTGGGTAAACTATGTTTTGCATAAGCCAAGTATTGAGAGAATAAATGAACAAGTCATCTGCACTGCTAACTTGTGAGCATGTGACATATAGTTGTCCATGAGAAAAGCAGGGTAGTTGTAAATTGAGACCCATAATTTTTAAAGTTTGATCCTGGGCTTTGTTGATTGTCATAGCGAAGCATAATCGCGCCAGGAACTGGAGGCACTTGAACTGAAATGGCACATTTGAAGGAATGAGGAGCATGCATGGAATGTATGCAATCTCTTCTCGATGACAGCCAGCAATAATGGTTGCTTGTAGGACATGACTTGTCATTGGAGATACAGTCAATCTTGTACCATTGCATAGTTGTGGTGGATCGAAATTCCTCAAGAGCATGATAGGTGCACCTTTCTTTAGGAACAACTAATGCAGTGGCAGTCCTGTGGGTTGTAGAGAGAGAGAAATTCAACTGGATGCTCAACAGTGGCATGTTCATTTATGGTAGTATCAATGGAAACAAACGTTGAAGCATCTCCAGGTAGAATGTGGGGGAGTTCATGGATTATTTTATCAATGCTTTCATTTCAAGGTGTTAAAATAGCTCTATTTGTGAACCATGCTATGTTTTTGAAGTTGTGTTGCAATGTGAGAAATACATTTTCTTTAAGCTCAGCCAATGTAGACACCATGTGCCCATATTGCAGCACATGCTGTTGCAAGATGTTATTCAATGGTAAGGCACCAATTCAAATTTGTCTATGTTGATGAAAGAATTCCTCAGCTAAGGGGTCATTGTAGAGGTGAGCTCACATATTGCTGCTTAATGAAAGCTGACAAACAAACCTCCACAGAGGTGAAAACTTCAGACACACATGGATGCCATCAGCTCGTGTACCCTGTAGTATGACTGGTAATATTTGAAATCCCCTGCAAGAACAACAGTTAAGCCCCCCACCCCTATAATGGCAGTATTGTTTCTAATATCCCTTAGCGGCTTATCTAGGGCTTCTAGTGCATCATGGTGTGCCATTATGCATTCATCCCAGTCAATAAGTGTAATTTAGAGCAAAATCTCTGCCGTCAGTGATCGTTTTGAAATATTACATATTTGGGCATCGCTGAAGTGAGTTTTCCTGAGCACAAATAGAGGCAGTTTTCTTTGTGGCCCTTGTTTGAGGAGATAAATGAGAATGTCTTCATTTTGGCAGCATGGCTGAAAAGAGTGAACAATTAAGGAACATATAAAATGGAAGACATAGCAATTTGAAGTTGTGCATTGTATAATTTGATTTTTTAGTAACAAATGAAAAGATATGCAAAAATTAATATGTCAATTTGTATGCTGCTATTTATGAGAAGAAGCGGTAAACTGTGAATGATCTGGCTTTACTCTGTCTTGATAAGCATAATGCATTCTGTTAGTTGATATATAGTGGAGTGGATTACTGGCTTAATGGAAGTTATTGTTTGTCCAGAAGTGAAGTGGGGGCGGGGAGGGTTACAATTTGCATGAAAGTGATTTGTGTTCTCAAGAAGGATCACAAACTATGTATTGTTTCATGGAGTAAAAAGGGGTTAATATGATTTTGGCCAGAAATCATGTTTTCAAAATTATAATTTCCCCCCTCCCCATCGAAATTTCCTAATTTTGAACTGTTTTTCGAATTTTGTTTTTTTATGCAAGTGATAAAATACAGAGATTACGAATGTGGGAAATATAATTTGTTTTTGAAAATTTAATTTTTCTGAAAGAAATATTAAATGCCCCTTCCCCTACCTCGGTCACCCATCAGCTACCTGCTTTCAGGCGAAATTGAAATCTCCTGTATGGAAAACAGAAATGTAGGTAAATTGAAGAAAGAAATAAGTAAATGGTGGTGGGGGTGGGGGTATGCAAATGTCATCTCAGACATGCTAGAAACAACAGGTAAAGGACAGGATTTCTGAGATAACCTGCTTGTATGTTTAAATGGAAAATCAGGTTTTGGAATATGCACATCACAAACAGGAATGATAGAATAGGAAAAGGTAATTTCCATAGAATTTGAGCTGTAATTTATTGCACAGCAAAAAATAACATAATTCATACAGAACTTTAACTGTGTGCCAAAGGAAGTTACTTTTGCATACCTTTTGTAATTCTAAAGGAAGAAAAAGTAGTGTAGTTGTAATATGTTAACAGCAGAAGGTCTCCGTACATTTTAATGAGAAATTGAAAGACAAAGATAATGCCAAATTCTATGCATGTGGGAAACATAGGACGAAAGTGAAAATGACCTTAAAATTGTACGACATGACCTCATTTCTGGGGGTTTGGCTACTCCTTTTCTCCTGCTTTCCCCCTCTCTTTGTGTCGCTTTCTTTCACCTTCACCTATAGAACATACAGTATCAATTTTGTGCTGGCTTTCTTTCACTTACAACAATAGAACATACATAGGGTATGAAACACCAGCATCTCCCTTTCACCCATCTTTCAACTTCTATAGAAACTTGTTTCCTGTCTCTGTTTCTTTCTCTTGTGTCTCTATCTTTTTCTCATTCTGTGTTTCACTTGGTCATTCTGTAAAAATTAATTTCTTTAAGCTTGAAGAGAGCAGAAATTGAAAGAAAAGCGAAAGTGAAAAGGGGAGAGAGAGAGCAGAGAGTGGAGGAAATGAGGTGAAAGATGTATGTACATGTATATGAAATGGATTTGTGTGTGTGTGTGTGTGTGTGTGTACGAGAAAGAGAGAGAGATAGAGTGAGTGAATGGAGGTGTGTGTCGTAATGATGGATGCCTTTTAAGGTAGACACTCATATAGAAAATGTGACGTCATCGTCGTTGTATAAAATATTTCCGATATTTGAGTTATGGAAAAGATTATAATTTTAAGTTTTTGTAATGGAAATATGTCAATGAACATAAAGTTTAGTTGGTAGTGGAAATAGTACTGAATCTTTTGATACCCCATACATCAAAATTGGCAACTCGGTTTTAGAATGCATAAGGAACATATGCACACACACACACACACTTGTTTCAATGTATCAACATCATCATCATCATAAAGTTCACTCTTCCATGCTTGCATCAGAACAATGAGATTCATGTTTTCCCAGAAAACTGGAAATGTAAGAGACCATTTGTATGACAATGTCATTGTATATAATCGTCACGTAACATCAGAAGGGTATGCATGCATGTATAGTGTTTGTGGTTTAAAAATCATAACATTTCTTCAAGATGTCTACCACAATGTTCAGATCCATTTTTGTCACAATCTGAACATTACTTGGCTTGCCTGTTATGTTTGTCCAATCTGGTACCATTTGACCTCTTGTTTTAGATCCATTCAGTTCTACTTCTGCATAAAGTTCCACACTGTCTAACACACACTGATCGTTCACGATAGCTGCCATAGCTAGTTCATCACACATTACTGCATAACGTTGGCGTGCCTCTGCCTGTTTCATTGCATTTTTGAAGACTTTTTGCATAAGAGCAGTTTTCTTGCCAGGATGAATTAGCAGCTTTTCAAAAAAAGACTATAAAAAGAAAATTCAAATACGATAATAGAAATGAGATTTTTGTACAAAGCGGTTGTAAAAAAGGGTAAAAGAGGGGAGAGAAAGTAGTCATAAGCAAAAAGAAAGAAAAACAGCAATGGAAGTGAGAAATACAGGGAAAGCACACAGGATAAAACATGAGACGGAGAAGTAAACAGTAAAAAAGCCATAAAAAGGTAAGGGTATATGGGCATGTCAGGAGTAGTGTTGGTGAATTTTGGGAAGTATGGAATATTTAAAGGATGTAGTGTTTTGTCAGCTATCAACAGACATAAGGAGTATATTCTATACATGATCTGATCAAAAAGTATCTGGACTGTTGCCATAGTAACAAAGCTAAAGCACACAGAGTGAAGCCGCTTGGTACAGATTAACCTTGAACTCTGCAGTGCATGTGCACCAAATTTTAACATTCTCGATGACTTCCATTGTTTACAGCAGTGCTTGGAAGGAAGGTGTGTAGGATGTGAAAGTTAAGCAGAGAATCTGCATCAAATTTTGCCAAAAGTTTTCAAAAAGTTTTCATCATTCTCAGCAGAATCAAGGAGATCTTGTGCAACTAAAACCCAAATGTCTTTTTGGTCAGCTGAAAGTAGTTGTAGCACAAACTTGGCAGACACACGTCTCATACTCAAATCTTCATTGATAATGGACTGAAATGAACCATAAATAATCTGCACATCCTCTGATAACTCACGGATGGTGATTTGACAATTTCCCCTCACAGCGACACACACATCTGCAACATTTTTCTCAGTTCTGCTGGTTGCAGGTCTCCCAGAGCATTCATCAATATCAACATTTTTTCAGCCATCTTGGAAACGTCTGAACCACTTGTACACTTGTGTGCAACTCATACGCTTTCTACAACTTTGTGTAGACCTCTGAGCAGGTATTGCCATGTCAATTTTCTTTGTCATGGTCAATGTGACGAACACACGCTACATACCTTCCTTCCAAGCACTGCTGTAAGCAGCAGAAGTGAGTGAGAACATCAAAACTCAGTGCTCATATGCACAGCAGAATTCAAGGTCAATCTTTGCCATGCAGCTTCACTCTGCATGCTTTAGCTTCATTACTATGGCAACAGTCTGGATACTTGCTCATCAGACCTTGTATATGCTGAAATTATTTTTTTTTTTTCTAAGTGTGTCTAAGGGTGGTAGAGGTATAGACTTCATAGGAATGGTCTGAGTTGGATCCTTTAGGAATGAATCTGGTATGGCTGCATGGTTGAGAAATTCACTCATCGTCTACTTACAAGGACAAAGTATTGGTCATCTGAAGTCTGTGGTGGAAGGTTTTTGCCTGAGATGCCCTGCAGTAGAACTGAAGCTAATTGACAACCGCACCAACAGATCCGTTTCCATTATTTGATTCCTGAATTTCTGATACTTACTGAAGGTTGCTTTAAATCTTCGCATAGTTCCCATGTTATCAGTGTTATTGGACAAGAAAGTTTCTTAAGAACAATGCTTGCTGCTTCCGGGTCATTGTAAAAGTTGAACTCAGCACTTCTTGATATGTTGCCAACTCCTGGAATATATATGACAGAAGAAAAAAACGTCTGTTTAAGTCACTTCATAGCTTTTAGTCACTTTGTAGAGTTTTCATTTTAGATTTATAGCCTGCAAAATGGTTTGGTTATTCCACATCCATTTTCACAATATATCTTGAGTGGGAAGGTTTTCTTATATTTGGATATCGTTGAAATAATTATGTGAGTATAATTACAAAGCACAAAGAAGTGTTGTGTGTGCAGTTGAGAAAGGTGTTGTCTTGATACATAATTATAATAATAGCAATAATGAGCATATGCTATACAGTGCTCAGATGCACAACTCATCAGGAAAATAGTAAAAGAAGGAACAGAAAGAAATGTCTAAGTCAAGAAAAAGAGCTATGACAGCCAAAATCGCATGCATAGTACATAGACACATGTAGTGAACAGTAAAAGGACGATAAAGAGGAAAGGATGCACATCAGGAACTGTGTTGGTGAATTTCAGGAAGCAAGATATATTTGAAGGATGCAGTGTTGTGACGTAAGAACTGATCCATGATTCAACAATTCTGTGTGTGAACTCTACACATAATTACAACTGATGTTATAACATGGTTTTTCTAATATTCCTGTAATGAAATTGATGCATATACTTCACCCTACTTAAAATACCAACATGTCACAATCAAATGAAGAAATCCCTACATGTCATAGGCCATCTGAGGGAATCAGCTTTCTAGAAATAGCAGCCAAGTTGTTTTCAAATCAGACCTTATTGTTTTGAAAGGGACACATTGGTCTTGGGTGCCCAGTGTCTGGGAAACAAAAGTGATGGTCACAAGACACTTTTAATCATATGCATGTTTTATCAGTGCTTTTTTGAGGCAGAAAAATTGAACATAACGTTTAGGCACAGGTGTGACTGTGTGGTAAGAAGCTTGTTTCCCAACCACAAGGTTTCCAACCACATGGTTTCAAGTTCATTCCCACTACATGGCACCTTGGACTATAACCTCAAGCTGTCTAAAGCCTTGTGAGTAGATTTGGTAGATGGAAACTGTTCCCCATCACTGCTTGAGAATCAACAGAATAAGTACCAGACTTTAAAAAAATATGATTCATTCAACCAAAATTCTTCAAGGTGGTGTTCCAGGATGGCCACAATCTAATGACTGAAACAAGTAAAAGATAAAAGATAACAAAATGAATATAAAATACAGAATTAAGGTGAATTAAAATAAGGTAAATAAAAAAAGAAAAGAAAAATATGAAAGTAAGATTGAAAACAAATGAAAGATTACCTTTATAATTTCCGCCCATTATATAGCAACTCTTGAGCTTTGAACCAAAATCTGGATCTAAGGTAATTGCAGTGGCTATATTAGTAAGAGGAGCTAAGGAAACAAGATGTAACTCCCCTGAAAAGTAAAAAATGCAAAATCTGTATATTTTAGTACAAACACATGAAGCAGCAGCCGTCACATATTTAAGATGTGTACAGTTTAGTTTTTTAATATATTTCTGATAGAATGTAGAAGGCAATCACTGTGCAGCGGAATCTTGTTTGGGAAAAATTTTCCTTCAATAGATTTTGTGTGTGTGTGTGTGTGTGGTGTTTTACACACAAAATCTATTGAAGGAAAATTTTTCCCAAACAAGATTCCGCTGCACAGTGATTGCCTTCTACATTCTATTGGTGTGGTGTTTTACACACACACACACACACACATTGAGGTGAAGTTCAAGAAATGTTAAGTGAATACAGAGAAATTTTGCAGTGAACATTTTTAATGTTCTAGAGTAAAGAAGCAGACACATATACATATACATATAGATATAATCATCATCCTCGTCATTTAACATCCACTTTCTATGCTGACATGAGTTGGGCAATTTGACTGGATCTGGTGAGCCACAAGGCTACAATGGGCTCCAATGTCAGCTTTTGGCAGTTTTTACAGTTTGATGCCCTTCCTAACACCAACCACTTTACAGAGTGTGTTGAGTGCTTTTTGTGTGTGTGAATGTACCAAGTAACTTGCAAGACAGAAGAACAAGGAGAGGAAAAGGAAAAAAAACTCACACTGCTAAATGGGGCGTATTTGAGAGGGGATTGAGGGACAAGCACAGGCATCTTGCTATAAAGGAGATAGATGGCTAACCTCTGTTATATAGGGAGGTGGATGGGAATAGTAGAGGAGATAAAAGGAAAGTAGTGAAGGAGTGCCAAAGCAAACTCTCCAGCTACAAGGTGACCATAAGAGAAAATATGAAAAAGATCATTAACAATTAGTTGTTTGCTTATAAGCAATGTGGTTTAGAGTGTTTTAATTTGGATTTTGAACTATAAAGAAAAATATCAAAAACAAGTTTTCTTGTTATCAATGAACTTTGGAACATTAGCTATCACTACCTGCTTATTGATAGTGAACTGGTACAGAATTGTTACCAAGTCAGGCAAAATTCTTAGCTGCATTTCATTCATCGTCAGGTTCTGAGGTCAACTTTGCCTTCCATCAATAAAATGAGTACCAGTTGAGTACTAGGATTGATTTAATCAAGTTAGCCCCCTCCCCTGGAATTGCTGACCTTGTGCTACAATTTGAAACTGATATTGAACTTCAGTGAGATTTTCTGATTAAGTTTTATATTACCGTAAAAACCCATGGAATTTGCAAACCTGTGTAACTTACGCAGGTGATTTTCAGGATAAAATTTGTTAAAAAAGCTTCTACTCATGTAAAATTCGCACCCAAAAGTTTTCAGAATTGCCGATATAGCCAGGAGAAAAAGGTTTACAATTTAGTTGCATTTAGCATAATTTCATTTACTTATGATGAGATTTTATTACATTTTCATTAAATAAAAATAATTTCTGTTTAACAGTATCACATTGAAAGCTATTAAATTACAAAGGGTTTGCGTTATTTATAATAAACTTTATTTTACATTTCTTGCCCACAAGAGATTATGTCTGATCTTTAGCGTACTGCTGTATGTCTTCTCAAACCACAATCACAGGAAAAGTTGTTGATAAGAATTACCAACAAAAACAAAGCTGATAAATACACACAGGTATTGCAAATTAAGTTTAATTACCAATAAACATCAGTTTGAATGACACTTTACGCAACCGAGTAAAATATGTAAAATATGGCCTGGACCATGATTACCAGCATGAACGTCAGATTTCAAAAGTAGTTAACCATTTAATGGTTTTAGTAAATTTATACAGAAAAAGTAAATATTATACTGTCCAACATAAATAAAAGTCAACATTAGGTGCAGGAGTGGCTGTGTGGTAAGTAGCTTGCTTACCAACCACATGGTTCTGGGTTCAGTCCCACTGCATGGCAAGTGTCTTCTACTATAGCCTCGGGCCGACCAAAGCCTTGTGAGTGGATTTGATAGACAGAAACTGAAAGAAGCCTGTCGAATATATGTGTATATATATATGTGTGTGTGTGTTTGTGTTTGTCCCCCCAACATCGCTTGACAACCGATGCTGGTGTGTTTACGACCCCGTAACTTAGCGTTTCGGCAAAAGAGACTGATAGAATAAGTACTAGGCTTACAAAGAATAAGTCCTGGGTCGATTTGCTCAACTAAAGGCGGTGCTCCAGCATGGCCACAGTCAAATGACTGAAACAAGTAAAAGAGTAAAAAGAGTATTATTTTTTCTGTAAAAACCTATTCTGATATTAAATGAGTCAACTTCCAGTATGGATGTTTATGCTTTGTACGTCATTTTTCAACAAAAAAAATTTCTAAAAAAATTCTGGAAACAATCTCCTCATGTAATTTACGCACCCACTAATGTTTATTTTATTTTTGCAAAAAAAAAAAAGGTGTGTAAATTACATGGGTTCTACAGTAATTGTTTTTGATAAGCCATGAAAAGTGTCATCAAAAGAGTTGATCTTTAATTAAAATGTTATTTAAATCTCAGTAGATGCAGTACAGCTGAACAGTTAAGAATTTCGCTTCACAACCACAAGGTCTCAGGCTCAATCTCACTGCACATCAACTTGAGCAAATGTCATTTTTTTTTAAGAATTTGGTTGATGGTGGTGATGATGATGTTGATGTTAACAATGAAGGTGGTGATGGTAGCAATAACAATGATGACATCAATGATGACTATGATGATGATGGTGATGATGATGATGATGATGATGATGATGATGATGGTGATGGTGGTGGTGGCGGCGGCGGCGGTGGTGGTGGTGTGGTGGTGGTGGTGGTGGTGGTGGTGGCAATGACAACAACATCAATTTACCTGGGTTTTGGTTCACGAGATGAATTAAAGCATTTACAGCATGTTCCTTCTGAAGGTGATCCAAACCCGGTGCTTCACTGTCTGGAACATCTCCCAAACCATCTTTGCCGTGATAATATTGGGCATGCTGGGCTCTTTGCATTAATGGATACTTACAACCTTGAAACACTGGTATCTGAAACAATATTTTGGTATAAGAATTGAGAGATTGTTTTGCTGGACGTGTGCAATTACTGTTCACCTTACACACCTGTAAATCTAAACTGATGAACAAAGGCAAAAACATGGGAGAAGAAGGAATTCCAGGGCTTCACACTCAGGAAAGGAAGGATTGGATATATAGTGGTTAAGGTTGGGAAGGAAGGATGGGTGCAGTATGAATGATGGAGTGTGCCAGGTGGGCTTTGATGGAGGTTGATACACTATGGCCTAGTTCCAACAAGCAGATGCCATTGTAATTGTAAGTAGAAAGGTACAGAGTCAATAGCTACTGTAGTGTTAGTGGTGTTATGGGCTGTGATGAGCTGTGTGGTGTTGGTGGAGGGGATTGCAGATGAAGTAGACAGAAGTGAAGACTGCGGGGGCCTGTGGGGCAGCCACGGGGCATGTGTGCACAGGAAGCACATGTGGTCAGTTCAAACAGAAACGGCAGCGTGAAAGGACATGTTTATTTCTTGATAGTGATCGCTCATCCCGCCGAGGTCTACAGGTAAGGCCTTTTGTATTTCTTTCTTTTTCTGTTGTCCTTTCCTCCATCACACTACAGCTACAGAAAGTCTACAGGCTAGAGGTAGGAGTTAATTGGTGAGTAATTAGGGGAGGAAAAGAAGAGCAACATCCCTGGGCCTTTGGTGGGATGAAAGAAGAAAGTTAAACTGAACGTTGATACTTGAAACAGAGCATGCTCTACTATAGACACCCAAGAGTCAGGTGGTGGTGTTAAACTAGGTTATCAATTAAATCTATCATCCATGACCAGGTATAATCACCCTGATAAGCTTCCATGCCATTTCTATCTTATAAAGTTTGGGTCAACTTCAAATTATGACTGAGGATATTTGCTCAAGGCACTGCACAGTAGATGTCAATCTTGGTACTATATGACTACAGTACATTCACCTATTTGTGTGTATGTACACACACAAACATATATATATATATATACATGCAACCATGGTTCCAGCCTTATGAAAATTTTCAGTGGAAAAACAAAAGTTTGTTACCATCATCTCTATATGGTTGCTTGACTTAATAAATATAGCAACAGTGTTTTACAGTACTTAGTGTAGTAGTTATATAGCTGTACAATAATATGGAGGAGTTTTAAAAGTCTGCCTCAAGCCTACAGGTTCAGTGAGGTCAGAATTTGTTTGAATGTTCAAGGAGTTTAGACTGAAAGTACAAGATCCCCTTTTGTTCCTGAACAGGACACTAATCTGTCACTGTGTTAAACTCCAGCTATCGCTAGTAGTAATTTTCACAAATGGGAAATGAAATGCTTTTCTCAAGGACACAACATGCCACCTGGTTCAGAAACCCATGATATAGTTAAGTAGATGGAAATGGTGAAATAAAGGCATTTCCAATTTTTATTTTTAAGATAAAAAAAATGGAAATACCTTTAGCAGAAGCTCATCAGAATGATTGCACTTGTTCTTAAGTGGCTGATTAAATAGATCACCCCATTTAATATCACCATCTGGTTCTTAGGTACCTATAGCTGAGTCCCCTCTGCTCTGATCATATGCTCTGAGTATAACTTTCTCCTTTAATTCTCGCCAGTCTCAGAGGCCCAGTAAAAAGGCCAGGGACGTTGTTGCTCTTCCTTTTCTGTTTAGTACAAAGTAGAGAACAGCTAGCCTTGGTAACATATACTATGCTTTTACTAATTGTTTTAGATGCCTGTGTAGTCGTGAGCAGACAGAGACACCTCAGCCTACTCTCCCTCGACCCAGAAAGACATACAAAATGCAACAGTTAGAGAGAGAGAGAGAGAGAGAGAGAGAGAGAGAGAGAGAGAGAGAGAGAGAGAGAAAGCGTTAGAGATGTACCAGTACTCATTTATAGCTGAGAAGACTAAAGCAATGTGAAATACCCTTATTCAAACACACAACATGCCACCTAGTTCTGGAATTGAACACACAACCTTGTTTGTCATTATGAGCTGAACACCCTGAAGTCTTTGTTATTTGTTGAGAAAGGAGGGAAATAAAAGAATACTTACATCTTGTCTATTGGCTACCTTCAGTAACCGTAGCGTGTTCAAACTAGTATTCATAACAGGGGCATTGCCCTGAACAGTTGTTATGGCAACAACATCTACACTGCTGTCCTTACCCAGGGCCATCAAAATAGCCTGAGCATCATCGATACCAGGGTCTGTATCAATTATGATTTTCTTATTGCTGGTAAAAGAAAAAAACAAAAGGAACAAGAAATGAAATAAAACCAAATGAAAAAGGTGCAAGCATGGCAGTGTGGTTCAGAAATTTGTTTCCCAAACACACATTTCAGGTTCAATCACACTGTGTGGTACCTTGGGTAAGTGTTTTCTACCATGTCCGGTAAGTTCATTGTCATCAATTCACTGCAGGGAAAGTTCACCATCATCAATTCACCACAGGGAATCTCCATTTGACAATTTTTAAAAACCTTTTAATTACAAATTTTCTATAATAATTTTCAATTTTATCATAGCTTTTTAATGTCAAACAGGATTTTGAATAATATAAATTTGAATTTTGTGTTGATTTATGTTGTAAAGAAGTGTGAATTGAAAGTTAAGTTTATTTTTCTTCTTATTTAGTACATACTATGTTTTAACCCAAAAGGTAAAATCCCTGATTACATGTTTTGATCTCCATTACTTTCAGTTTTTTCCTCAGTAAAATAGTGTTTAACTGTTAATGGTGAGATACTATGGATATATTTTCTTGGTAAACTTTCCTCGCGGTGAACTTCCTTCACAGTGAACTTATCTGTAATCCTTTTCTATATTTCTCACGAGTAAACCAAGGCTTTGTGAGTTAATTTGGTAGACAAAAACTGAAAGAAGCCTGTTGTTTATGAGTGTGTGTGT